>NC_090266.1:979305759-979609152 GCF_040414725.1 Anabrus simplex
TGATTATTATTTTTGACGTCATCCACTTAAATGTTAAACGGGTGTTGGAAGTCAATATTATTATTTCCTAAACTTCATTGCGCATGCTGAGATCGTGTTTGAATTGTGGATTGTTCGCTACGTTATATTTATTTTCAAGTTCACGTTTTTTTTTTGGTAACAAGATAGAGATTTACTGCATTTTCCGACTTGCGTTCGTCCTGTGGCAAGAGTTGTTTTGTTCTGTGTTATTATTTTCCACCAGAATTACAACCGAGATATTTAAGAGTTTGTTTGAAATTACGATTTCGCCTGATATGCTAGGGGAAGCGTATACGACCCAGTTTCCGCCTGACAATAAATTTAGGACATCACATGATATCCTAGGAGTATACTGATGATGAGATGTCCTAGTTCACGCTCAACAATAGAATTAGGAGGTTAGTGTTAGGGTGTGCAGATGTTAAGTAGGCCCGACGATAGGTTTGGGATGTCAGCTGTACATACTCAAGTCTTAGATTAGATGTTTTTGCAAAGGGACCTGATCAAAGGTAGTGTCTACAGTAAAATACGAAATGGGAAGAGTGTTAGCTCGGTGATAACGAGGCCAAACATGCGCGCAGCCCTCAACAGCGGGAGGTGTTTATTCAAGATTACAGAATCACTGACGGCGTGCATAATGAGGGTTGTCCAACATTGGGTACTGAGCTAACGGTGATTGAATATTTTACTGTAGTTCTCCATGCGTGTTTGAGTCCAAATAACTTCGGTATTTTATTTTATTTTACAGACCTAATAGTTTTGTCGTTATGATGTCCATTTTTGCTTTGGCAGTGTGCATGTTGACACTCAACGTATTAGCGTGACTTGAGTTACGAATGTTGATTCGATTCGTCAGCCAGTAATATATTTTATTTTCAAATTTTGTCGTTCTTTCATTTTTATACGTAGTTGAGTTTGATCAATTGATAGCTTTGTAGGTAGTGTGTTGGGAAAAACAATAAGTTGATGGATCTGTGATGGTAGTCATTGTTAAGTAGGAAAGAATTCTTTAATTCTGTTTTGTTACCCCGTGGACTTGTAATTTTATTAAGCGTAACGTAACCGTTCATAATCTGAAAGTCGGTTTTATAATAATATTTTTTCAAGTGATTTACCACTCTTTAATTAACTTCAGTGTTTGGCATTTCTTCTAAATGCGTGATGAATAAGTGTTTCCTGCATTTCGCAGTTTTGTTCCTTCACAACGACGTAACGTAAGATCCTCGTGGATCGTATTGTTGTTGGTTCCTTCTGAACAGCTGTTTGGGTGATGCACGTTCAGCATCAGGATTAGTTTATAACTTCAGGGTGTCATGAAATGACAAATAGATGGTGGAATTTTGTTTTCAATCGTGAATGCTGCTATTAACTTGTAGTGAACACCATGCTTTCCAATAATATTTCGCAACCTATCCAAAGCAACTGATAGTCTGGTTCGATTAAGGGTCCATTTGGCGGGTGTTCCGTATCCGAAAGGGTATTAGACTTGTGGATAACCTTAATTAAGAGTAAATCAGGCGTTCTACTTCTTGAAGGTCAGATTTTCCACGGATTGTGTGGATTAATTCTCAGTTATTGTTTGGATTAATAGGTGCCTGAATTTTCAGGTTTTTCTTTTCACCTTTTCAGTTTCGCTGTCCACTTATTTATGAGATTCCTACTTTCTCCGAAGAAAACTCTTCGATATTGTAAGAAATAAATTAACACTATGCAATGTGACTGCGTTTGAAACATTTAATAATGAATAATTAAAAATTTTGTCAAGAATTTATATAAATAAAAAAAATTTTGTGCCATTAGGAATTTAATAAAAGTTAGTAAGCACATATTTGCTCCTCATTTCAAGTAGTTAGGCTCTCTTCTGAACCCCATCATTTGGTTAAGATCGTGACTGAAACATTCACGCAACGACCCCAAGATTTAAGAGTTCAATATTGCTCTGCTGTAGCAGCTGTGGCCGACCAACGATGGAATGGTAAGTCATGGGTTCAGTGTAGCAGATATCCTGGATAGACTGTATCGCGATTGACCTATCTAAGGCATTTGATGGTGTAGATCATGGGAGACTACTGGTAAAATAGAGTGCAACTGAACTTGAGAAAAGTGTGACTGAATGGATGGCTAAGTTTCTACAAAACAGAACTCAAGAGAATTAGAGTAGGCAAAGCTTTATATGTGCCCGCAATAATAAAGGGGGGGAATTCCTCAAGGCAGTATTATTGGACCTTTATGTTTTCTTATATATATATATATATATATATATCAACGACATGTGTAAAGAAGTGGAATCGGAGATAACGGTTTTTGCAGATGATGTTATTCTGTACAGATTAAAAAATAAGCTACAAGATTGTGAGCAACTGCAAAATGACCTTGATAATGCTGTGAGATGGACAGTAGGCAATGAATGGTATGATGATAAACAGAGTTAAAAGTCAGGTTGTGAGTTTCACAAATAGTAAAAGTCCTCTCAGTTTTAATTACTGCATTGATGGGGTGAAAGCTCCCTTTGGGGATCATTGTAAGTACCTAGGTGTTAATATACGGAAAGATCTCCATTGGGGTTGTTACGGGGTTACCCGTGGACCAGCAGAGGTGAAAGAAGGTGCCGGGATGAATGGGTCTAACTACAAAATCAAAGATAATTTAAAATTTCAATAAAAGGTTATATTTTTTGAAAAATAACAAAACTTTAACAACTTTTCACTTAGTGAAATAACAATGACATAGCAAATTAGAAACAAGACTTAGACAGATCCAAGATTTCCGAACTTGAACATTCTTGGGCTACAAGCCACTAGTTTTACAATTTTTGGGTTCCCAGCTTGATTTTACAAAGAATATACATTTACCCAAAGGGCAGAAATCCCCTAATACCTGGAGCACTTGCTCCCAAAATTGCAATATCAGGCCTCCCAGAGGCAATTTTACAACACGTAAAAAAGAGCTCACGTACTCTCAGTTCTCATGCCTATTTCAGGCAACACAATGAATGAAAATGAATGAAAACCTACAACCTGTTTTCCAGTCATTGACCGGGTCAGGGATATAAGCTATTAATACAATGGGGTCACCACTCCCAAAGTGATTTATTAATGAGTGATATATGCTATGAAATGAGAATGGAGAGAGTTGCTGGAATGAAAGATGACAGGGAAAACCGGAGCACCCGGAGAAAAACCTGTCCCGCCTCCGCTTTGTCCAGCACAAATCTCACATGGAGTGACCGGGATTTGAACCACAGTATCCAGCGGTGAGAGGCCGACGCGCTACTGTCTGAGCCATGGAGGCTCCAGGCAACACAATATGGAAATCTAATAATCACTGGCCTTACAAGGCACTATTTACAAATAGCCATCTTATTACACAGAGGTATCTAGTACCCAACCTACGGGGCCTTAGTGAAAAAGAACAGGTTCAATAAATGGCCCGAGTACAACTGGAATGGAGTCAAAGATTGAGCTCCCCCAAAATAATTTAAAAACCTATAGGGCACTTGGCCAACGAAACAGGGGCTTATCCCAAACTACTGAGGTAGTGCGAATGGAGATAACGTCAATACATTGCAGAAACAAATGCGGTACCTCAAAGCAAGATGAAGGGGAACTCGAGAGGGTATATCACTTTCTATCCCCGGTTTACAGTTAAAGATTTATGAAATTTTACATGAGCCGACAGGAGATTTACATTTTAGAGAAGTTAGTTACATATTTAAGGTTTTGGACCTTTCCCTCAGGTTAAACTACGGGGCAGAGAAATAAAGATGTTAATTGGCCATTACCTTACTGAAGAACTGCTGCCTAATGAAAGCGGCGCCTCCCGCCCCATGCTTGACACACACACTTAGATGACGATGAAAAATGGCCAAGAGACGGGAAAATCTGCAGTTCATAAACTCTCGGGGAAAGTTCGAGACCTTTCACGAATAAAACAGCCACGCCCTCACAATTTTTTTGGTGGATGAAAAAGTTTACACTCAACATCGAAGAAGAAATACGGGATTGGTTGAAAATAAATTACAGAAATTCTTGATTGGCTAAATTCAAAACTGGCAGAAAGAAAAGATAAATATTGCCAACCCAAAGATGAATGAACAAAATTTAATAAGAAAAAACTTACGAATACAAAATTTCTTCAAAAAGGTTCTTTCACTTCGCACCAAGGTGCATGATCATAGTTTCCTAGCAGCGACATCTATGAGAGAACGTCCCAACTTCTTGATGAATGGAAAACAAAAACGAGTTGAAATTCACACAGTACTGGAAACTTCACAATAACAAAATTTTAGTGGTGCTATCTTCAGAGAAAATTTGTAAGTTGGTCCAGTTTCAAGTTCACTGTTTCTCCTGTAGAGGCGTTCTTTAAGGCGCAGGACTTAAATGTGTGGCGTAGAGGTGTACCTCCCGGTGCAGGGGTAATCACATAAATATGATTGTAAATAAAGGGTACAGAACTCTGCACATGGTTATGAGGGTATTTTGGGGATGTGGTAAGAATGTAAAGGAGATGGCATATAAATCTGTGGTAAGACCCCAACTAGAGTACGGTTCCAGTGTATGGGACCCTCACCAGGAGTACTTGATTCAAGAACTGGAAAAAATCCAAAGAAAAGCAGCTCTACAAGGGTAATCACATAAATATGATTGTAAATAAAGGGTACAGAATTCTGCACATGGTTATGAGGGTATTTTGGGGTTGTGGTAATAATGTAAAGGAGATGACATATAAATCTGTGGTAAGACCCCAACTAGAGTATGGTTCCAGTGTAAGGGACCCTCACCAGGATTACTTGATTCAAGAACTGGAATAAAATCAAAAGAAAAGCAGCTCGATTTGTTCTGGGTGATTTCAGACAAAAGAGTAGCGTTACAAAAATGTTGCAAAGTTTGGGCTGGGATGACTTGGGAGAAAGGAGACGAGCTGCTCGACTAAGTGGTATGTAATACCAATATAATGGTCCGTTATTGGACATAAATTTTCCAGCTAACTCACTCTTGGTTGCCTGCGTTTCACCCTCGTGTGCTAAGTTGGGCTCATCAGTTGGTACTTACCATTATATTATACCATTATATTGGTATTATAAATTTACTCATTCCAGACAAATATTTTATGTTCCCTACAGGAATCAACATCTATATCATCTGATGGCCAGGCAGGCATCAATTTTTGGCAGTGAGACATAGTCTCTCATAGTGCAATGGCACCGCTGGGGGCTTTAAGCAGCCTATGCCGTGGCCTCCACGGTATGCACTAGCCTTGCGTTTTGGTAGGTGGGCTAAGTACCAACTGATGAGCCCAACTTAGCACAAGAGGGCGAAACGCAGGCAACCAAGAATAAGTTAGTTGGAAAATTTATAATGACCAATAATGGACCATTATATTGGTATAATAGATTTACTCATTCAGGACAAATATTTCATGTTCCCTATGGGAATCAACATCTATATCATAAGTGATGTGTTCCAAGCTGTCAGTGGAGAGATGGTGTGGAATGACATCAGTAGACGATTAAGTTTGAATGGTGTCTTTAAAAGTAGGAAAGATCACAATATGAAGATTAAGTTGGAATTCAAGACGACAAACTGGGGCAAATATTCATTTATAGAAGCGCCATCCGAACAGCACTCCCTGAGGGCTAGCACTCTGGCCGCGCTCCAAGCCAGTGCTCCGAGCGCTTTGGGGAAGGCAGTTTCGGTAGTGGTGGGAGGAGCTTGGCTGGATGAGTGAGCGGTCTGCACGCTGCACCGAAGCGAGCAGCCGATCCATCAGTCACTAGACTAGTCTAATGCGTTTTGTTGACAGCGTGTAACTAAATCAGTTTCACAGTTGTCATGACTAAACATCATTCAAAAAAAAAAAAAAAAAAAGGACTGGTGAAGCAGCAGCCTTTAAAGCAGAACGGGAAATTTCATTTTTCTGTGCAGCTTATAAAGGGCATGCCAAATGTTTAGTGTACCACCGAGATTAAATGTGTTTAAAACAAACCACAATTTGGAACGGCATTACAGTGACAACCACAGAGATGATTACGGTGATTTGACAGACGCCAGTCGCCAATCGAAGTTGGAAGAATTGAAACAAAATTTTAGGCAGCACTATTCTATACGTATTGTTGTTTTAATTTTAAAATGCTTGTTTACAAACGGGAATGAAGAAATTATTGAATTATCTGAAGAACACTAAAATTGTGACTTGCTGTATTTTTGACTGACAGGAGATTGAGGAGAGTGAAGTTGGTGGACCCATTTTATGAGCAAGCTACAAATGTTTGCTGCGAATTGCCAAAGCTGGGAAACCCTTGACGGAAGGGAATTTCATCAAGGAGTGCCTGATAAGACACTGCTGCATGTATTTGTTCTATGGAGCTGGTTGAGAAATTTGACAAAATCTCTCTGTCACCTCAAACTGTGGTTCGCAGAATAGACAATATGGCCATTGATATGGAACAGCAATTAATGGAGAAGGCAGCAAATTTTGTATCCTTTTCCATCGCCCTCGACGAATCAACCGACATTGCAGACATAGCTCAGCTAATTATTTTCATTCGAGGGGTGGATGACGAGGATTTCCTAGACTTGGTAGGTCTCAAAGACACCACTCCTAGATGTGGAGGGTGTTTTTGACTCAATGAGATTAAAATGGGAGCGGCTGATGAGTGTAACGATGGATGGAGCTCCTGCTTTACGTGGTCTACGCACGGGGTTCCTCAGCTATGTACAATTAAAAATGGCTGAGAGCAGTAGTACCTTAATGGCGGTGATCCATTGCTTGATACACCAGGAGGCACTCTGTGCAAAAGTCGCCAAGCTTAAAAACATAATGGGAACAGTTGTGCGAATGGTAAATTTCCACCTATCAATACTTTATTTATTATAAACGGATTCTGTATACGTAGTAAATTTCCTTCCCTCCCACTGACTCACGCACTGTCAATTCCAAGAGGTCTTGGATGACATCGAAGCGGAGTATACAGATATCCCTTACCATGCAGAAGTAAGATGGCTGAGCAAGGTGAAGGTGCTTCGTTGTGTTTTTTGCTTGCGGAATGCAATAGATACCTTTTGTGACATGAAAGCACGGCCTGAAGTTCATTTGCGTGATCCTAAGTCGGTGGCGGACTTGGCATGTTTAAGTGTTATTACTGCCCATCTGAATAATTTGAACACTTCGCTTCCGGGCGAAAAGCACAATATCTACGATTTGGTGGAAAAATTCTAGTGTTCAAAAGAAAATTGATTTTTTGGGAAAACCAATTGCATGCAAGGACCACAGGACATTTTCCATTGCTTAAAGCAGTGAAAGAAGGTGTCGACTTTGAGTACTCGCAGGTAATTCGCCAATTACAAGAAGAGTTTGAAAAGAGATTTTCAGAATTATCAGAAATCCAAGCAGTGTTAGATGTATTTGTTCCACCATTTTCTCTTAGTGCAGACAGTGCTCCACAGCTATTTCAATTAGAGTTGATTGAACTGCAGTGCAATGTTTGTCTTAAAGACCGCTTACTAATGTCACGAACTTTAGAAGTTTATGGTTCTGTCAATGTTCGGCTCAACGTACATTTGTGCGCGTTTCTTTTCGGTTCTTAAGCTTACCAAAAGTAAACATTGTAAAGATTGTGTGCTCCAAAACAAGAAGCTCGTAGAAATGACTGAGCAAATGTCACTCAAGGTCTGTACGATCTGTTCATATTGGTAAAATTTTATTGAACTTTCCTCTCAAATATGTTCAAATTTCAATTTTGAATAAATCACATTATGCTTTACTTAACACTTGATTTTGTTTCCTACACATTCCATACATCAGAGTACCTTTCGATTTGTATATGCAGTATATTTGTTATGGTAAAACAACCCTTTCATTATGATGTCAAGAAACCCACAAAAGCCGTCGGCCGCACGACTGCATGTACGTATCTAGTGAGCGTGGTCCGAACATTGTCCGTCCGTCTCAGGTATCTTCGCTGCCACAGTGTAGTGGTGGTAGGGGAAGGAGCACTAGTCTGACTCTCCAGTGCTCCCTGAGTGTGGGCGCGCTCTCGGAGCACAATGACTGGATGGCCCTGGTTTATAGGAAGGGGAGTTAGGGATTGGAATAATTTACCAAGGGAGATGTTCAATAAATTTCCAATTTCTTTGTAATCATTTAAGAAAAGGCTAGGAAAACAACAGATAGGGCACCTGCCACCTGGACAACTGCCCTAAATGCAGATCAGTAGTGACTGATTGAAATTATAACCTATTCATTTTGGTTTCAAGGTATGGTGTCTTAACACTCGTCATGGATATCTTGTAGATTTTTAAGTATACCAAGAAAAAAATCCTAATGCGAATGCTCAGTATGCAGCAGAATTTGGGAAGTGCGCAGCCCCCCTTGTAACAATGCTGGATAATCTTCGACCGGATATGAAAAATTTGCCCTTCAAATTATACTTCGACAATGTCTTCACTGGAATGGGATTGCTAACAAATCTTGGTGCATGGGGATAAGTGCTATACAGGCACACTTCGACAAAATCGCATTCCTAAGGATTGTGTAATCTGAAATCTTCCGCTACCATGAAGAAAGAAAAACCGGGTACATATGACTTCCTAAAGACCTTGGAGGAAGCTGTTCAGGTTTGCCGTTGGGTAGATAATTCAGTAGTAACCGTAGCATTTACATGTTATGGAGTGCACCCTGAAAATCAGGTATCTCGTTATGTGAAAGAAAAAAGAAAGGCTACGGGTGGAAAAGTCTGAGTGCCTCGGCCATACATGATTTCTCAGTACAAAGTGGGTATGGGAGGTACTGATCGTATGGGTCATAACTTGACAGATGTGCGAGGCGGAATACGAGGAAAAAAGTGGTGGTGGACAATATTTGACTGGCTCGTCGATGTAGGAATGCATAATGCATGGCAGCTGAAACACATGTTTGGAGAAGGCATTTCTCACCTTGATTTTCGACGAGCAATTGTCCAGACTTATCTCACACACTACGAAGCTGTTCCCTTGTTCAGCAGATCTTACTGTTTTGGACATAATGCAGTGCAGGAACTTTGGTACGATGGAATGCGTCACTGGCCTTCTACAATTCCAGGAGCAAAGAGAAGAAGATGCGCGTCACAAAATTGCCTTGCTAGGCCTAGAACTCAGTGTACCAAGTTCAATGTAGGTTTATGTGCAGACTGTTTTACTGATTATCATACACGCAAAGGTAATAAGTAGTGTGTACTTGCCTTTCAGAACATCGCTGTTAGTGCAGTACTCATATGAACAGGTGACTTATCTTTGTACATATTGCTGCTCTAATTCCTCATTACAGACTGTCTGATTGCCTCACGATTCAATAAGTGATTTGGGTAGCTTGTGAGATTTTAGCATTATTATTTAAAATACAAATTCATTTCCTCATACAATTAACAACTCATGTCATTTACAACCCCTATAAAATCATCCCTAGCACCAAAAATCAAACATCTAGGTATTTTTAATAGTTCTGGAACAACATTATTTTTGTAATATATGCAAATATTGAAAAAAACTTGTACACTGATGATTTACAAAGGAAAGTATTGGACGAAAGCATATCAATAAGCCAAATGTGGAATAACATCCAAATTCCCACATATGAATCAAAAGACAGCACTACCGCCCAGCGTGCCATATATGGCACAGGCCTTTTCTCGGAAGTTACATGTCGAATAAATAAAATCAAAGCTTTTCCAGTATCTTCATATGCACATTATCCAACGATAAAAATTACAAGTTGATACTAAAAAAAAAAATCTTCGGCAGATCCAGGTTAAGATAATCTTAAGTATTATACCAATGAACCTACAGATATTTAAAATTAATTTTTTTTTAAAACAGTTAATATTATTACCTAAACCTAAATTCGAAACAAAGTACTCCTACATAGCCTACTAAACCGAGAAAACGTAATCTGCTGAACACCAACTGAACTACTTGTTATAAAATTTAAATAAATATCACTACTCCCAATTTCTACCAACAAGCACTAAACACCAACATATAAACAGCTCTAAAGGGATCACATGCACACAAAATTAAACAATTTCAAATAACGATAATGCAAAAGCACTCTCAACAGACAACCATTCACAAGCGCATCCAGGAATGGACCTCCTGAGCAGCTGTACTCATCTTCACGAGTAAGCTATCATTTTACATTTTCTTCACCTTGTCAAGCTCATCATACATGTATCTGCTAAACATTGTGGATTTTACCAGCTTTACATCCCCTGGTAGCAACCAGGAATTAGGGGATGCTGGTACTCATTTTCTCATGCTGCAATTGTTCACAAGGGATTTCACGATTTAGGGAACCCAAATTGAATGACATGGACAGACTTGATAAATTTGGTCATGACTGATGCTCGGGTAAGAAAGCTACCAGGAGCAAAATATATATGTCTAGGAAACAGATAGAGAGGAGCGACTTACCACGTAAGACTGCGTGGATACAGTACACACAAAAGAAAAATATGGGTCCAGAATTTTCGACTGCAGTCTTCACCAGTTGAGGAGAGAATGGTGATGGTCACTGTTGGCAAGTAGACGCTGTGTGAGATGAGGGGAGTGGGGGGGACTGACAGATAAGTGAACAGAAAAAACAGCAGCTATGAATGTTAAGGCCAAGTGCTTCCCTGGACCTGAGCACCAGTTGATGTCCCACTTCAGAATCTCTAGGACCGAGAGGGTGGGAAGCAGGGGGTAAATGCCTGAGGACTTTAACTGTGAAACATTCATCCAATATGGTTTTATGGTGTCCGGTGTGAATGGGGACAGGGGTTTTGCAGGTACTGTAGTGGCCACGTATACATTTCGCTAGTGTATTGCTAGTTAAGTCAATGTAAAAAGCTGGGGATAGTCTGAATTGAAGCTGGTATATAATGTTGGATGAAGTACAGTCATGAAGACCTTGTATGGGGTAAGACTGGTGAAGAGCTGTGGTAAAAATTATACTTGGTGTATGTAAATAGTGGATCTTACAGTGGCTGTGTTTGTAGGGGAAAGTGCCAGAAGGGGGTGCAGTGAGTGAGAATGTTTTTGAGGTTAGGATGGCATCACAAAGCAACTGTGGGGATTTTTGAAAGAAGATAATCGAGTGAAGGGTGAGGATGAGAGAAGATAGTATGATTGCATTAAAATACAATTTATTTTGTGTAGACCAGAATGATAAGTGGTTATGAAGAGTATGCTGCGGATAGAATTCATGGACCAGGAGATCTGGCAGTCAACCAAATTGGGTTGGGTAACCCCTAGCTGTAAACACCTTCCTCAGGTCATGATTTAATGTACCCTCCCTGAATGCCACTGTGCTTCCACTGTAGCTGCTATGCAGCCAATGGAATACCTGCCAGGCTTGGGAGGTATTGCCTGGGGTTCAAAGTTAAGCAATACCATATCGTCATCTACCGCATAATTTAAACAGAAGTCTTCCAGCTGTGTTGCACGGTTGGTACTATTGCTGGGTACATGGCCCTCCAACCCGACGGGATGTAAATACCATCAACATTATAGAGGGTCATCGTCGGCTGCAACTTGTATCCGAGTAAACATTTACATTTTCACACTCACAATACTTTGTGAATATGTTTCATATGGCTTAGTAGCACAATCTTGGCATGAAACCTACGTCCACACAGATTACATAAAATAGCTGGGAGAGGGCAGGGCTGAGTTTGACAGGGATTCCATGCTCGTCATTTATTCTCATCATGTAGTTGTCGTTCCTCTTCAAACACTGTAACTGATGTTAAAATAGTGTGGCACCAAAGTGTATGATTCTCAGCAAACGTATCCCAGGATTGAATGTTAATTCAGCTCTTTTCAATGTATGCTTTAGCTGATCCCTGAAACACCTCAAAGGGGCCCCATGAAGTCTTGTGCAGGAGCGGAGTTCACCATACAGAAGTTGACGAGGAAGCCTGGATTCACTCATGCGACGGATGTGCCCTGTCAGTCTGAGACGGTGGCCAATAATGGTAGCCTCACTGCTTATAGCATGCACTTTCTCAAGATCTGTAAGGTTGGCGACACTGTCCCTCCTTTTGATGTTCGAGATAGATCAAAAGTTTTGCAGATGGAAACGCTCTAGCTCTTTGATATCCTGACGGTAGAGGGTCCAAGTTTCACAACCGTGAAGCAGTGTTGATATGGCAACAGCACGGTAAACCATGATCTTGGTATGCATTGTAAGGTCCTTATTCATGAAGACACAAAGGGATAAACGTCCAAATGCTGAGTAGGCAGCACATATTCTCCTCTCCACATCTTGTGAGCAGTTAGCATTTGTTGAGGATGCTTCCTAGATATACAAAGTGGTCAACATGCTTCAGTGGAGTATCCGCAACATAGACATTGAAAACTGGGAGGTTCAAAACTGGTGCAGGCTGTGCAGGTACTTTGGTTTTCTACACATACCTGCCAACTTTACAAAACCAAAAATCAAGAGATTTTGATATGAAAATCAGGAAAAATCAGGAGAAATCAGGAGAAATCAGGAGATACAGTTGGTCAACACTGCTAATTCTACATGTCTTGCGCAATACATACATTATCCTAGCAAGCTCAATGCATCATGTCGTCAAGTCCACATTTAAATTAACAGATACAGTATTTCTAGGGAAACTGAGTGGAATCAAAATCCACAAATATTTTACTCTCATATGCATTCATATTCAGTGATACCTAAATACTCGTATTGAGCCCTTATTGAAGTGCTCATTTAATTAATCAGTCATTTATTCGAATGCACAGAGAATATTTCATTTTTATTAAATACTAGTAACTGGAAGGAAACATCTACATTCAGCAGCACATGTCGCAATTTCTGCAGGGAGCCTGGAGCTCGGATTTGTTTGCTCGCCAGCTAAGTTTAGAAGGTGGAATTTCGACACGATGTACACAAAGCAGAACAGGGAAACAATACAACTCCAACAGACAACATTCCGGATGCCCGGCGAGAGACTAGAGAAGCCTGCAAAAGATGCTTGAAGTGTCAGGTACGTGATGTGTTGAGCCAATGAAATGAAAGAGCCACAGTCGATATGGCTAGGCATTGGTCTAGGGAAGTATGGTCCCAATCGAGGATACGACGGCGTCTTTGAGGACAAGTTAATAAAAATGATGACCGTGTCAGTTAGTTACCCTATTATTCGGCAAGACTCTACGCAGGTAACATCATGAGAAGAAGTTTTTTTTTGCTATTGGCTTTACGTCGCACCGACACAGATAGGTCTTATGGTGACGATGGGACAGGAAAAGGCTAGGACTGAGAAGGAAGCGGCCGTGGCCTTAATTAAGGTACAGCCCCAGCATTTGCCTGGTGTGAAAATGAGAAACCACAGAAAACCATCTTCAGAGCTGCCGACAGTGGGGTTCGAACCCACTATCTCCCGAATACTGGATACTGGCCGCAATTAATCGACTGCAGCTGTCAAGCTCGGTAAGTTTTCTTTTACAGGAGTGATCATGTGGGGACTTGTAAATTTTGTTGGAAGACACTCGGTCTGCATTCAATCTATTCAAGTTTTCTAATACTGGGAGAATGGCTTTTAACTTTCGATTTCCAGAGGGAGAGAACAGTTTCATTTAATCATTTCGAATGCATAGTAGCCTGCCTGTGTAAATAGTTTCCCGTAGGCATAAACTTTACAATATCCCGTCCAGCTTTTAAGTGGAAAATATTTGACCAAGTTACGGGATTAGATAAGAGAAGTTGTTCTGTGACTGAATGGGAACTGGTTTCACGGTCAGTGGAAATTACCCCGGCTGTAGTATTCTAGTAAATGGCAGGTTAATCTTGACCTAGCTTCTACATCATGAACGAGGGGATGTTTCAGACAACATCCAGAAGCAGAAGCAGTGACAGAAAATAAAACATCACCTTTCTACGTCACGATGGAGACCAAAGGACTGATCCAAGTCTTTTCTGAAGGCATCATCATTGATATGGCTGGCTAAAACAAGATGGGGCCGGCTGTTCCTGAATGGCTGGCGACAATAAGTCAACAAAATAGACGAGTACAGAATTTTCAATGTAATTATGTGAGTGTGAACGTGTTTAATGTTGCAAAAGGGGATAGGTTATTTTTTTTATTTAATTTCAGTAAATTTAGTTTTTGTTTGGAAGGACTACGTCTTATTTAAAGTAAATGATATGAAGCTTGTTAATGTAAATATAATTGTAACATAAATGTGGACCGTTTGCACGAGGTCGCAGCTTGCTTTCTTACATTTCATTCTGATTTATTTAGCTGAGTGGTTAGCGTCATTTCTTTTACGAGTAAGTTTCTTGTTTTAGCCTTATATGTAATATTTTTATTTGTTTTGCTTTGATGTTTGAGACATAGTGTACGTCTCAGGGCTTAAATGTAAATAAGGATTCAAATTAAAGTCAGGAAGGACTAGATTAAAGTATTATTAATGGGAGCTCAAAATGTACGGAAACATGCCGCCACGTTTTCTGGGATTTTTTGCATGATGTGTGAATGAGAGAGTGTGAGACAGTGGAGTTTGGATCCAAAAATTTTGAGAGCATCATCTTCACGACTCTTTTGTACATCAAGATTGTAAATTAGTAATTGATTCACGAGTTCCGTGAATGCAGTTTCGTATTTCGAGTTCCGAATGTTAAAATAAATTTTCGGTAAAATTTATTATTATTATTATTATTATTATTATTATTATTATTATTATTATTATTATTATTATTATCAGTGTAAGTGTCTCGAGTCGTAGGATTGAGATATTTCAGTAACTTTCCGATGTTCACACATGATCAATTGTCTATGTGGCAATTTCCTAGTTTCAGTTTACTATATTTATTACAGAGTTGGCTACTTTATTATTCATGTTTAACTTTGAACGCGAGTGCTTTGATTTGTGACCAGCGCGGTCTTGTTTCTTTTCAGGCGAGCATATGTTAGACATCATTTTATATACTTTTTCGGCAACTTTTGCTAGTTGTTTTACGTCGCACCGACACAGATAGGTCTTACGGCGACGATGGGACAGGAAAGGGCTAGGTCGGCAACTTTAGGACATGAGATATTATTTAGTGTGATTTTGAGAAAGAGGACGCACTCCTCATCTGAAAGGCCTGCATTTTTCTTGATTTTGTGACTTGCCTCGGGTAGGCTGTTGAGCAGCGTGTGTAAAGGGTTGGACCCAGTGGTTTTGGTATTTGCTGCTTTATTTTAGGAGATGTGAATCTCCGCTTTGAGTCATTCCGCCGTGTGTTGGAGAGGATGATATGTGCAACTACCGAGGAGAGTTTATTCTAGTGGCATATACTTCGTGATGATTTTATTGGGTTTTGTCCATGACACTACGTGCTGCCGTAGACGAGTTTTATATCGCGATGTTTTGTTTGGATTTTCTTTTATGATATAACCACGCTGAGGAATATTTTGTGTCTTGTAATCTTTTTCAGGATACAACGTTGAACTATGTGTTGAAAGTTAAAGCCTACTCTGTCATTTTTTTATGAATTGGTGTCACAAAATTTTATTTGAGGAATCCACATTGATTTGTGTGTGATGATGTTAAGTCCACCAGTTTATTGATTTTGTGTCATTTATTTCGGGATCCTACGTTGAATAGGAAGTGTTGCTTTAAGTGTAAATTATGTTTCCTTATATTTTCCATCAAGGCTTTGAGTGTATGCAAGTTGCGTGAATGCCGCATGCTTTTCTTGGTGAGCCCTGGAAAATATGACATCATGTTTTTGTTTCTTTGAATGTATATATTTTGCCATTTATGTCATTTTGATTTTGTGTGGTTCCGATCCACATTGTTTGTTGTGCTCATGACATTTCTCATGATTCGAGGTGTATATATTTTGTGCATAGGATTTTTACCACTCAGCGTGTTATAATATTGTTCAGTTAAGTTTGTTTTGTCCCCTCTTTTTGCGCATTAAATCACGTCTTTTCTTAAGGTTAGGGACCCCACTGTAATGTCAAGTGTGCTGAATTGGGGAACGTACTCATCTACAGTTAAAAGTGTTAACAAAAAGGAGCGCAGTGCGAGCACGCAAGCCCAAGGTGTAAAATTAATGAAACATCAAGATTTGATTTGATATGTTAAGTATGTGTGTCAGCATACATTGTACATTTGTAATAAATATTTTATTCTCAAGATGGACTTTATCAAGCTTAAAGAAAAAATTCTGAGTCATGATAAAAAAATTTGAATTATGTGATACTTTTGCTATTTTTTTAATATTTATCTTGTTTCGCCTTACTTTATTTGTAGTTCTTAGTTGACCTCACAGTGTCCATATTTAGTTATATGTTCCCCCATGAAATCCGGGGTGTATATATTTTTCGGGCATTATTTTTATCATAGTTCGGACTGAGCATGCCTGGGATTGACTGACTAGTCTGCGGCAAATTACCTTGATGGTAGAAACGGGGACAGAATACAACAATGGAAAATTTATAAGAACATGTATGGTATGGTAGGCCTACCTTCCTTCCATCTTAATAATTTACAGAAGTTTCCGTCGATTAAAAGAAGCAGCAGTGGCAAATTTTGCCTGTCCGAGAAAACCTCTGTCAAAGGTTTGTTGAAAGCAGTTGCCATGTAGCCTTGATTTTACTGTCAACAACCTCTCCATGTTTTCATCACCAATAGACGACTTGAACCGTGTTCATGTTTAGTCACCTGACTAAATATCCTCTCACATTCAGCGTTACGGTGAGGGATTGTTAAAATACCAAGAATAACACGAAATAAAATATCAGTAAAGTACGTTCGAACTGATGAGAAAAATTTGCACATTTGCGTGCGGTTCGTGGGTTTCTCATATTAAGAAACGTCGATATTTCAATTGAATGCAGCCAAACAGTGAAAGACTTCCAGCCGTTGGCGTACAATGCTGAAATGGCGGGATTTGAATATTTGAAGTTCACCAAAAATTAAGCTAAAATCGGGAAAAATAATAGAATAATCGGGAGGCGGGAAAAACTGTCAAAAATCAGGATTCTCCCGCCTAAATCGGGAAAGTTGGCAGGTATGTCTACATATTAATGGAGAGACCAAATCGATTGCATGCACTCTTGAAATAACCGACTGCTGCAGCTCCTGAGGTGTGAGAGCAGGTGCGGTAATGTCATCTGTATATTGCAATACCGAAACGGAGGAAATCTTAGTAACCTTATGGGATCAAAGTCTAGCCAGATTGAACAGTCTCCCTTCGAAGCGATATCTGACCTTTACACCTTGGTTGTCTGTAGATGCTCCATATAGCATGGCAGCTAGATAAAGAGTGAAGAGTGTTGGAACAAGCACATATCCTTGTATCAATCCACAAGTGATTGAAAATGGATCAGAGATAATATTTTGATGAATGATTTGCCCAGACGTGTTATCATGAAGAGCCTTGACCAGATATAAAGAGGGTAATCACATATTAAGAGGCACTTCACAAGAACACACACACACACAAATTTAGATTTTGACAAATAAAAGGAGTCCAAAGGCAGAAAGAAATATTTGATCGCCATTTAAAACACGCAGGCATTACCTATGGACGTACTCTTCTGCTCCCAACCACACAGGACAGAGTCTTGCCACGGTCATCCCTTTCAGCTTACAAAAGGCAGGGGATCCCACGGATGTTGGACTCCTTTTATTTGTCAAAATCTAAATTTGTGTGTGTGTGTGTGTGTGTGTGTGTGTGTGTGTGTGTGTGTGTGTGTGTGTGTGTGTGTGTGTGTGTGTGCTGCTTGTAAAGTGCCTCTTAACCCTTTGGCACTCAGCCTATATACAGGAGTTTGCTCGAAGACACTCAGACTAATTTCTGTCATTTTACAAACCAAATTACAAAAAATCAACACGTAAAGAGTTTAACACACATTAAAATAAAATAAATCACACTAATACAGGAAACTATGAGCATTTCAGAAATGAACATACCTAGGACGTATTGTTATTGGTAAAGCAAAAAAAAATTATTAAATTTTGAAAATATATTTTAAAAAATTATTTTTGATTTTCAATGACTGAAAAATCAGACATTATTGCGTCTTCATTCTTTACTCTTAGACGTGAAAGAAAGAACATTTAATTCTGAATAATTTGATACCAATATGATGTGTGTGCTGCAATTCATTCATGAAGCATGGCACATAATTATTCACTGTACATGTAACGGTCATCGATGTCAGGTCCTCGCGGTCCGATGCACGGTGAGCAGCTGTGACTGTGTCATTTCCCACATAATGCAAATCACTTTCGGCAAAAGAAGATCATTATTACTGTCTAAATCATCTGAAAATTCAAGGATATCGGCCTCATTCGGCCTTGAATATGGCCTAGCCATTACGATAAAAAGATGACGCAAGTACGTGCAACAACAGAGTTATGAAATGGAGTAAAATTATAGTTTGCAAAGTACAGCGAACACACGATATACCAAAGAAACGAAATATACTCTTAACTAAACTCATATCAAGATCAAATTGTTGTATTCATAAGCCAACCAAAACAGATCCATGCAATAACAACTTCATATAACCACAACATAAACATTCACGGTCAACAGATTTCATTTGTCGTAAATAAAAATATTTTGTAGGGCTGGTGGATATACCTGTAGAGTAAAACGCAAATTCAACGTTTTAAGGTACTGTCAGGATCAACTGTTACGATTTAACAGCCACGAAAATGACGAAAATCCCTAAATAGGACAGAGCCGATGTATCGGCGCCGTGAGCTTTCTCGCCATAAAATCTCGCGCCGATAGATCAGTGCGCTGAGTGCAAAAGGGTTAATATGTGATTACCCACAGCAGTAAAAGAATTTAACATTTATCCTATTAGCTTGCAATTCCAGATAAAATTATTTGCAGATATTTTTCAGGAAGGCATGTGAAACCGAGGTAGACACCTCATTTGCAAATAAAGAGATTTTGATTTGATTTGAACTTAATAGGATAAAAGTTAGAAACTAACAGATGAGAACTCACTTGAACTCCATCTTAAGGGAATACTTAACAAAAACTCAATGCTTCCACACTGTAATGACTGATGAGTAGTCTATAATCTATCAGCTTCAACAGCTTGGCAACAGCACAGATTTTTGAATGGAACTCCGAGTCTAAGCCCCATATTGTACCATATGTATATATCTTAATAGTAATATTATATTGGAATAAGGCATTCTTGTTAAATTAGTTTTTAGTAATGTTTTATGTACAATCGCTATTAAGCAGGTTCACCAACAGCTGATGATGACCTTTTTACAGGTTGAAACCAGTACTGTTTTAACTTTAAACTTTAAACATTTTGTAATAAAGTCTTGATTACGTGGAAATCTCATTCTTCATACTTTCATTGATGAGTACTCGACAGTCGGGTTCCATGGCTGAATTCTCAGTGCAGTGACCTTCATTTCAAAGGGTCCTGAATTTAATTCCTAGCTAATCGGGGATTCTGATCTTAAATAGTTAATCCCCTTCACTCAGGAACTGGGTTGTTGTGCTCTTTCCAATATCCCTGCACCTCAGACAACATACATAACACAATCCTCCACCACAATAACACAGTTTTTCATACACAGCAGATAATGCCTAACCTCATCAGAGGGCCTGCATTACAAGGGCTGTGTCATACTAGTAATAGCAACAAGAAATTACCAACATCATCATGGTTGAAAGTGTTTACAGTACTAGCAAGTTTTATCATACAAATAATAATATCATGTGGCTATTACTAGCCTGGTATAGCTCTTGTAAGGCTGACCTTTTGATGACGGAAGGCAGCATCTGCTGTGTATGGAAAAAATTCATGTTATCTCCCTCAGCAAGATGCACCAATGTCTTCAGAATCATATAGCTACCAATAGCTATAATAGACAAATGGAAAGGAATCACAAAATCCTTGAACAATCATGATGGAACTGAAATATCTGGCTTTAATTCCAAGTATAATTCTTTCCACTTTTCTCTGTTAATTGCATTGCTAAGCCATAATTTGGAATGACCTTCTATTTGGATATTTATTGAGATACAAAATTTGAGAAACATATCCAAATTTAACACCAAATTCCACAAATTATTTATAATTTTTTTCAATGTCACACTGGAGTAAAAACTCCATTCTAATACAGCAGTGAATATTATATAACATAATTTATTTTTATACAGAACCATAACATACACTTACCGGAAACATGGTCTTTGTATGTATCATATTGAACTCATCCAAGAAATGTTGCGTCATTTTTAAGGCATCAGTCAATGTTTTATGATCAGGGTGTGACTCTGGAGTGTACTTGAGTAAATCCTGAGGGAAAGAAAAATGGTAAGAATAGTAAATTAGCAAAAGGATATCACTTCGATAATTTATTATAAGAAAAAAAATCAAGCACTAGAGCATGAGCTAAACACAGTCACTATCTATCTCGTGCAAACAAAATAATTTTACCCAGAGAAGAGAACTGGATGACACACCTGAAGATATCCAATGGTTTATGGAACCAAAATATATAAATTCCATGTAACTCCCAATGATTCAATACTGAACATTATTATCTGAAAGACAGTATGAATAGTAAATTCACCAAGTTATTCATCATAACTGATCTGGAGAATTTAACATTCTCCAAATATAATGAACAAAATACATTAAGGTCAGTTTACTATTTGATACATCTTTTTGTTATTGTTTTACACTGTACCAAGTTGGACAGATCTTATGGTGACAATGAGTTAGGACAGGGTTAGAATTGGGAAGGAAGCATCCATGACCTTAATTAAGAACAATTTGTAAGCTATGAAAAAATTAAAGATGACAAACATGAAATTCCAGGTGTAAGACTCATCTCCAAAGAAAATAGGCAACTTAATGACTTTGGAGTGTACAGACTGGGAAAGGGTAGTGCTGACGCTGATTCAGAATTATTTGATACAATAATCAGCTATGGAAAGGAGCGTGATTGTAGTGGATATATTTTTTTCTTTGTGTAATACTGTATATTTGTTACAGCTATGTTTATAGTGTTGTAATCAATCAATCAATCAATCAATCAATCAATCAATCAATCAATCAATCAATCAATCAATCAATCAATCACTACTGATCTGCATTTAGGGCAGTCGCCCAAGTGGCAGATTCCCTATCTGTTGTTTCCCTAGCCTTTTCTTAAATGATTGCAAAGAAATTGGAAATTTATTGAACGTCTCCTTTGGTAAGTTATTCCAATCTCTAACTCCCCTTCCTATAAACGAATATTTGCCCCAATTTGTCCTCTTGAATTCCAACTTTATCTTCATATTGTGATGGTGGATTGTGTTCGTATTGTGACCGCTACGGTAGCTGTGAACGCCCTTCAGGAACTCTGAAAAGCGGTGGCAAAAGGGGCTCTGGTTAAGACGCCGCAGGTCGTTATGCTACTTAGGTTCCAGAATGGGTAAAATATAAATCAATAAGTAAATAAATGTAATGTAAAGTTTAATCTTATACCAGTAGTATAGTATCATTTGAAGTAATTCCACATACTGTATATCAGTTGACTATATTTGTAAGTAGTACAGGAGATATTATAAGTAGAATTTTGTAAACAACATACATTTATCAAGGATGAGCTGTGTGTTTAATAGAAAAAATTGTTAGCGTAAATTGTATAATATTGTATTATAGGAAAATTTTCTTCTCTTGTTAATTTAATATTTATTGCTCATTTGCAAATAAAGAGATTTTGATTTGATTTTGATCTTTCCTACTTTCAAAGACACCTCTCAAACGTATTCGTCTACTGATCCGAGGCTATTGATGTGGCTCTTATACAAGAGCCATGGGTAGTTAAGGGCAGAGTAGCAGGATTGGCAGAATCTGGAGGTAAGCAAATGTACAATACCACATTGAATATGCCTAAAACATGTTTAGTTGAGAGCAAAAAACTAAAATGCCTTCTGTTGTAGGAACATTGTTCAAAGGACTTAGTGGTGGCCAAGATAAAACTTGGAAATTAGGAAGGTCCCAGAGAAATAACCATAGGCTCTGCATACCTCCCATATGACTCAACTCATCTACCTCCATCAGAAAAAGTTGAGAACCTAATTTGCAACGCAAAGAGGAAAGGCGAAAACCTAGTCCTTGGAGCAGATGCAAATTCACACCACGCAGCATGGGGAGGCATGAACTGCAATGCAAGAGGTAAGTATTTACTAGAGTTTATTATTGGAACTAAGTTAACGATACTAAACCTAGTAAACAAGCCTACATTTATAAATAAAAATTATATGGAGGTAATAGACAACACACTAAGCACTAAGCATATTGCAAACTTTATTGAAGACTGGAAGGTGATGGAGGAACCATCATTGGCAGACCACCAGCACATCCAATTTGCAACAGATATGCAGATATGAGACTATGTGGGACTGAGATGTACAGAGACCCAAAAAGAACTAACTGATATAGATACAGGGAATTTCTAGGGAAGGCTGTACAAAAAATTCCAAGTAACGTGAGAGGACAGAAAGAATTAGACAAGGCAGTGGAACTATTAGAAGAGGTCATTACAGACTCATTCCATGACAACTGTCCTCTAAAAAAAAAAAAAAAACCACACCAAAAAAGTAAGGTGGTGGAACATCAAGCTAACCAAAATGAAAAAAGAGGTTAGGATGTTGTATAGCATATCATCTAGAACTGGTATGTGGAACGCATATCGTAGGAAACTCACTGAGTATAACCTAGAGATATGGAAAGCAAAAAGAAAATCTTGGAGACTGTTCTGTGAGAAACTGGAATCACACACTGAATCAGCAAGGGTCCAGAAGGTTCCTAAAGCAACCCATATAATTCAGGGGGTCATTTACTCAGGCGGGGAAGGACACACTGGAGATGCTAACGGCATGTCACCTTCCTGAGGCTGAGGAGATGACAGAAGAAGAAACGATTCGAACAGAGACCGGAGCTCAAAGAGCAGACTGGAACTCTACCAACAGAATAATAAAACACAACCATGTAAAATAGCAATCGACACGTTTCATCCTATAAAGGCTCCGGGGCCAGATGAGATACTTCAGATACTCCCACAGGAAGGACGGGATATACACGTCAGTCCCCTGACGGACCTCTTCAGAGCTAGTCAAGCTTTAGGGTACGTCCCAAAATCATGGTCTGAAGCTGAAGTAGTATTCATACCTAAGCCTGGAAGGGCAAACTATGCCCAAGCCAATGCATACAGACCATTATGTTTAACCTCTTTCATGCTGAAAGCAATGGAGAAAATTCTGGATAAATATATCAACAGAACGGTGCAACTGAACTCAATGTTGCATGAAAATCAGTTAGCATAGAGATCTGGCAGATCCACTGAAGTAGCACTCCACCAGTTGGTTTGTAAACTAGAGGAAAGCCTAGAATATAAAGAAATTGCACTGGCAGCATTTCTAGATATAGAAGGACCCTTCAACAATACAACCTATAACTCTATGATCAAAGCATTGGAAAAGAGCAAGGTGAGTAAACAGTCATCAAATGGATTAAATCCTTGTTAGACGGCAGCAAGAAAAAAGCAACCCTGTTTGAAGAACCGCTGACGGTTAGGGCCACCCGAGGCTGTGCTAGGAAGGAGTTCTTTCGCCTCTGCTGTGGAACCTCGTGGTGAACAAAATCATAGCTGTGCTCAACAAACAGGGTTTCTATACACAAGGATACGCAGATGACCTAGTAATTATGGTATGAGGTAAGGTGGTGAGTGTTATCCCGGACCTCATTCACAGAACATTCAACCTTGCGAAGAACTGGTGTCGGGAAGAACAACTATCAGTCAACCCGAACAAGATAACTCTGGTTCCTTTTACAATAAGGAGAAAATTAGAGGGAAAGAGAACACTGAAGCTCTTTGGGTAAGATATATATATATATATATATGGAAGAACAGGCACTGTACTTAGGTGTAGTGTTAGGTAAAAATCTAACCTGGAATCCATATATAGAAAGGAACATAACCCGAGCCAAGAACTTGCTGTATGCATGTAAAAGAGACGTCGGGAAGACATGGCGCCTAAGACCATCAGTGGTAATGTGGATATATACAATGATCATTAGACCGTTGATGGCCTATGCTGCAATCATCTGGTGGCAGAAAGTAAGCCATGGAAAAGTCAGTAGTAGATTGGATAGCCTACAGATAATGGCATGCATAGCCATAACTGGGACTATGAGAACTACGCCGACAGAAGCCTTGAATACTTTACTAGACCTGCCATCTGTATGCAATTTCATAAAAGGACAGGCTAGAATGAGTTCATATAGATTGGCACAATCAGAGTGCTGGAATGCACAAAGACCCAATCTAGGACACTGTAAAATTAACAGAATAATAACAGAGGAAGTTCTACTCATGCCTTCTGATCATATGATACCAAAGTACAATTTTGAAAAACTGTTTGAGACCCAGATAATAAAAATAAAAAGAAGACTGGGATATCAAGAAATGGATTACTGAAATAGAAGATATAGTGTGGTGGACTGATGGCTCAAAGACTGTGGATGGCACAGGAGGAGGGATCAACGGGCGAAGACCTGAGAGATGAATCCAGATGAGCCTGGGCAAACACACTACAGTCTTTCAAGCGTAAGTGATAGCTATCACAACATGTCTTGAAGGAAATCTGAAATGAACTATAGGAATAAGAACATTTAATTTTTACGGACAGTTGAGCAGCTATTAAGGCACTAGAAGCAGTCCGGATAATATCCAGAATTGTCTGGTACTGCCATTCACTTCTCCTGAAGCTCTCAAAGTACAAAATCGCCAAAATAATATGGGTACCAGGGCATGCAGGTATAGAAGGAAATGAAAAGGCAGATAAGCTGGCCAGGAAAGGAGCAGAAACACATTTTGTAGGCCCAGAACCTGTATGCGGGATTTCCCACGGACAAGCCCGACACTACATAGGAAAAATGGTACAAAATAAACAAATGGAAAACTGGAAAAATACTCCAGGATGCATGCTTGCAAAGGAACTGATGAAAGGACCAAACAAGAAGCATACTAAGGAACTGTTGAAACTCAGCAGAGAAAATGTAAGACAGGTAGTAGGACTGTTGACACGATACTGCCATCTGAAAAAACACCTACACAGAATTGGAGTAATAAGAGACAACATATGTAGGAAATGCAATGAAGCAGAGGAATCAGCTGAACACATACTTTTCGAATGTGGGGCACTGGGTAGAATCAGACTCTCCCCTCTAGGACTACCAGGTGAAGATAGAGAAAAAGTCCAAGAAGACCCAATAAGAACACCCAGCAGCTTTGTGAAGGGAGCAGATATATCTAGGTGGGAATGAAGGAAATACATGGTAGCAAAAGATCTTAGAGGTCAACACTAATTACGAACTAAAATTTAGAAGCCCCATGAAGAAAAGAAGAAGAAATATCCGAGTTTATTCAAAAGAACGATGTCACAATAATACAGTATTATATAATACTATAATAAGAAATACAATTTTTTTCAGGCGAGTGTCGTTGGGACTCTGACTGGATATAACTAAATTAACTAGAACACACTGTAACTGTAATTCTATTACTTTTAGGTCAAGAAGAATGTATTACTACAAAATTATGTACACCAAGATGATGTACAAAATGTGCTACTAAAGGAAAATTGCTGGCACAGAACATTACACTGGATAGAGGTTAAAAGTATGTAATTCTGAAGAGAGATTGAGTCAACACTAGATAAGTGGTCAATTCATGCTTCCCATATTTATTATTTTCTTCATTACGTCACTATATTTTTATTTAATTCATCTAGGCAATGATTCGTATCAACGAACAGAAATGGATGTAATTTTAAATGGTTCAGTGTGAGAGTAAAGTTATAACTGTTAACACAATGCTGTCCGGCCCATCTGACGTATAACTGGCCCCTGCGGCCGGAAGGTTTTGCAGAGACATAGAGTTGTTGCAGGGTATCATAATTTAATAATTTTGGGTCCATTCACACTTATATCTGTGGTGAGATTTTATATTTCAGTGCATTCTGGTAATGATATCTGTTTGATTCCTCCACCATATACTCCAACAAGTCATTACAAATGAACAACTTGACATCATAACCTATATTTTCAGGTTCACTCGGTGAAATTTTAACGCCAGCTGTGTCCGAGAAAGACTCCAAAAACAGTATAATATCCTGCTTAGACCACTCACTGCCAGAAATAGCGAGAATATTATCAACAGTACTTACAGTATATCTAGACCATCTTTGCTATCTGAAGCAACAGGTCATTGTTCGCATGGTGCAATAAATGTGTCATTCAACACATCACTTCGACATAAATGCATGACACTAGCACTAGAATTATCATTATACAATTCATCTTCACTCTCCTACAATCACTGGATACATGACATATTATCAGCGTATAATTCACGTATAATATAACTAGGAGTCAATCCAATGTTTACCGGCGCTGCCATTTTTGTTTGCTAGCATTGATGGATACACGGGAGATATTCGAAGGCAAAAACAAATGCCATTTACGCACTAAAACGGGCAAAACCAGTACTAAAATATGCACAGATTTTCTACAATTTAGGTACATCAACGATAACCTCCAAGTAGTTCCTCAATAACCATTAGATGGCATCAGAAGACAGAGCTGCACCAACACGTATTCATACGTGATCGGCTGCAGAGCGCCGTGCTTGGAAACACGTACTGATACGTGAGCGGACAGCATTGTGTTAATACGAATTTGAAAGAAAAATGCAGGTTATGGGTATCATGACATTTACAATTAGTGCGCAATCCTCAGAAATAATTCTTCAGTGTTAAACGAAGTCATATCTTGTTCGCAAATTATTATTTTTAAATTATTTTTTATTGCTAGTTGCTTTACGTCGCACCAACACAGACTGGTCTTATGGTGACAATGGGATAGGAAAGGCCTAGGAGTTGGAAGGAAGCGGCCGTGGCCTTAATTAAGGTACAGCCCCAACATTTGCCTGGTGTGAAAGTTGGAATCCACAGAAACCCATCTTCAGGACTGCCGACAGTGGGATTCAAACCCACTCTCTACCGGATGCAAGCTCACAGCCGCATGCCCCTACCGCACGGTCAACTCGCCCAGTATTAGTCGCAACTGAAAGCAAATGTAATTACAAATCCCTGTATTTTTAATTTATCCATAATTAGCATATTTATATGTAATGAATAAAACTGATAAATTAGTTTTTTTTCCCATTTGCTTTATGTCACACCGACACAAATAGGTCTTATAGCGACGATGGAACAGGAAAGGGCTAGGAGTGTGAAGAAAGCGGCCCTGGCCTTAATTATGGTATAGCCACAGCATTTGCCTGGTGTGAAAATGGGAAACCACGTAAAACCATATTCAGGGCTGCCGACAGTGGGGATCGAACCCAATCTCCTGAATATGGGACACTGGTCGCACTTAAGCGATTGCAGCTATAGAGGTCGGTCACACAAGAAAATGCCATGAACTATATTGGAATTAACACTCTCACTCACTTATGAACTGAGTTTAAAAACTATGATTTCTGCTCATTTCGTGAACTGGGAAATAAGGCTGTACAATTTCCAAAGTGTGCAAAACTTCCCCGAGTTCATGAAATGAGCAATTGCACCATTTGTGCATAACATATTTATTAGCTTAATTTCTTTTTGTTAATATTCCTTTTTTCATTACTGTCAGGTAATTGCATTATTTCCATTTAGTTCTAGGAGCCCAAATCTGAGTTATGGTTCTGCCAAAAATTTAAGACTGGTTTGTAAGTCTCTTGAAAATACAACTCAGAGAAAATCTAACGTAAAATTCCACTGTTGGTTCCCTTCCAGAATTTTATTTTAATGCAACTACTAGCAGAGAGAAACTACTACATTCCGGCGTTCTCTCTGACTGGATGCGCCATTTTCCAGACTTATAGGCGCCTCCCTACTAGCTCTGAGCCGAACAAGCCTAGGCCTGGTCGCTCAGCGATTAGGGGCTTGCTTTGCCTCCTACTACTGGCTGGAGATGTTCACTTAAACCCCGGTCCCACCACTTGTGAAATGAAAACAGACATAAATATCTATTGTCAGAATGTGCAAAGCCTAAACAATAAGCTGTCTGATTGTGAACTATCCCTGCCAGACTTAAGAGAAGTTGACGTGATCGGACTTACTGAAACATGGCTCTCGTGGGCTAGTGACAGTGAACTACCACTCAGTGCTAATTACAGCATATTCCGTCGTGATCGCGCTACTCTAGGTGGTGGAGTGATGTTAGCAGTGAACAGTGCGTTACCGTGTAAACGGAGGACAGATCTCGAACGGAACTGTGAGTTAGTGTGGGTGGAGCTACTCTTTCCTCGACGCCCTGTACTTGTGGGATGTTACTACAGACCACCAAACAGCCCATTCTGTGACCTTGAACAGTGCCTGGACTCAGTCATTGCAGCTCTCCCTCATGGTGAAGTAATTTTAATGGGCGACTTTAACCTGTCTATAAAGTGGTCTTCTCCAACTACAGGACTGTCAGCTAACAACTGTGACACATACTTTATAGACAGTTTTATTAATGGCCTCGGACTGAAACAGTTTAATATGTACCCAACCCGTGGACCCAACACCCTGGACTTCATACTCTCCTCATTAGAACTTAAAACAATAACCCCAGGCAGAAACCTTTTCCTGTGCGACCACCAGTCCCTCGATGCTACACTCCTCCTTCCCCACCCCTCCTCAAAGCCACACAGCAGGACACCCTACCGCCCTACCTACATCTGGCGCCGTGCCGACTGGCCTGCAATGTGTCGTGCCCTGGAATGCCTTCCCTGGAGTCTGCTCGAAATAGCTGACATCGAATCGGCTCTTGACCTGCTGTACGACTGGCTGCAAGCTGCAATTAAAGACTTCGTACCTGCACAACGGGCTACTACCAGCAAACATCAACACTGGATATCACATGAGACCAGACTGATACTGTTTAATAAAAGGAGAGCTTGGCGCCTGTGGAAAGACTTCCCTAACCCACACACTCACAATACTTTCGTTAAAATCCGCCGCCACGCGAGGTTTATGGTCAGAAGAGACTACAAAACACACGTAGACACTGTCACTGAAAACGTCCGCAGCAATCCCAAGCGCTACTGGAGTCTCATCAACACACGAAGAAGGACGGAGCGGATTCCTGTCAGCGTGAACCACAACGATGCAACAGCAGACGGCGCCGATCGCAATGAACTGTTCAACAGGTATTTCTTCTCCAACTTCTCCCCTCCCTTACAAAACCAACCGCTCCCACCCATTGGTACAGCCTCAAACAGAACCCTATCAAGCATAACTACCACACCAAGTGAAGTTCATGACCTTCTTCAAACTCTTCGTATCAACAAAGCTACCGGTGCCGACACTATAGGTCCTCTTTTCCTAAAAAATACTGCCAGTACTCTTTGCGTCCCTCTATCTAAATTATTTAACAGATGTTTTGCCGCGGGCTATTTTCCTAATACCTGGAAACAGGCAAATATTGTTCCACTTCTCAAATCAGGCAACAAATTTAATGTTTCATCTTACCGACCAATTTCTATTCTCCCCACACTATCCTTTATCTTTGAAAAAATTATACACCAGCGTCTCCTCGCATTCACGTTGCCGTATATCTCAACCAAGCAGCATGGTTTTCTACCAGGTGGCTCTTGTCTAACAAACCTAGCCACTCTGCATAGCTTTGCATCACACGCCATTGCAGCTAAATCGCAGCTGGATATCTGCTACGTAGACATTTCGAAAGCTTTCGATTCTGTAGACCATACTCTGTTGCTCCATAAACTCTCCGAACGATTTAATATACATGGCAGTCTTCTGACCCTTCTTTCTGGCTTCCTACATAACCGTTGGCAGAGAGTGGTAATATCAGGCACTTCATCCTCATGGTTACCAGTCACGTCCGGTGTCCCACAAGGCAGTACTCTTGGCCCCTTGCTGTTTTCTTTGTTTATGGACGATCTGCCGTCCGAACTCAACGAAACAGCCAATACCCTACTCTTTGCTGACGACTGCAAGATATTTAGGGAGATCAGGAATCCAGGAGATGCAGCTCTGCTACAGTCCTCACTTAATGCCCTCTCGAACTGGTGCCGTACTTGGAAACTTATCCCCAATCCACAAAAATGCAGCCACATGACCATAACACTACGTAAATCTCCTCTACCGACATCATATTACCTACTCGACAAGCCCATCACCGTAGTTACGCAACAGCGTGACCTAGGTGTAATATTTGATACAAAATTACAATTTAAGACCCACATAGAAACATATACAACCAAGGCCATGAAATTACTAGGCATTCTCTATCGCTTCACAGAAATTTCTGACCCCATTGCTCTTCGTCACTTCTTCCTCACGATCATTCAACCTCTCTTAAACTACTGCTCTCCTATTTGGACAACAGCCTCTCCCTCCAATACTAAGCAGTTAGACAGAGCAGTGTCCTTCTTTGCTGCAATTGTAAGGAACAGAAACCCCAAGCTCAGAAATCTGTCTACGCAGCAGGTATTAATGGCAATTAATATGTCACCGCTGCACATCAGGCGACAGGTAGCTGACCTGAGTTTCCTCCACGGGATCTTAAATGGGCATTACCGCTCGGAACATCTTGTCTCACTCTTCTCTCTCCGCGTTCCTTCCCGCTCCACCCGAACCAAAGACCTTCTCCACATTCCCCACACTCAGCACTCAATACTTCAACGATCTTTCCTAATCCGCCTCCCGACACTCTTTAACAATATTAACAGGAGACAAGAACTCGATATAGCATCGAATAAAAGTGTATTCGAGGGGTGTGTAAATAGCCTCTTAAAGATAAGTTGATGTGAAGGGATTATACCGCCATCTTGACCCACGACGACTTGGCTATGAATATGGACATTCTTATGGTTTTCGATTTGGACAGTTGTTATTAGTAGGCTGTGTACCTGATCTTGTTATATTTTGTTATGTTTGTTATATTTTATTATGAAAGTTTACGTTGGTTAAATAGTCTGTTGGCAGTGCAAGTGAAATTTGCTCAGTGTAGCTGTATCTTGTGCTTTGTGAATAAATAAATAAATAAATAAATAAATAAATAAATGTATGAAGTTTTACTTATATTCGCTGTTGTGACTGATTTATTACGTATTTAGGTTTTGGCCATAAATTCCAATCTACTTTTTTTTTCTGATATGTTACATATCCAGATGTCATTGGCCATTCGAGATTGTTGTTTATTTCTGTGGACAGTGAGTATATGATGATGATGATGATGATGATGATGATGATGATGATGCTGATGATGCTTGTTGTTTAAAGGGGTCTAACATCTAAGGTCATCGGCCCCACAGTGAGTATAATTTGTCTCATAATCTGCATCACAACTGCGTGTCAACTACATGTTGACATCAGTGGTATCCGGCAACAGTCTACGTAGAGCTAACTCTGATGTAATCTCCGCAATCAAGCAAAGTAACAACAGTTCCAAGACAGTCCACGTGGTTCTTGCCATGTGCTCGGGAGTACCCCAGTGATTCTGCAATCAGTGTTCAGACCGCGGATGGATACATACGGATACACAATGTTCTATGTTTACGTCGGGTTGACGGCAGAAGAGGCCACTCTGCTTTTGCCCATAGTTCACATATTAGGGTGTGATCACAGGAGCCCATGTCTCTGATGAGTTACCTATTCAAATATATAAAAAAATTTTTTGCTACTTGCTTTATGTTGCACCGACAGACATGTCTTATGGCGACGATGGGATAGGAAAGGCCTAGGAAGTGGAAGGAAGCGGCCGTGGCCTTAATTAAGGTACAGCTCTGGCATTTGCCTGGTGTGAAAATGGGAAACCACGGAAAACCATCTTCAGGGCTGCCGACAGTGGGGCTCGAACCCACTACCTCCCGATTACTGGATACTGGCCACACTTAAGCGACTGCAGCTATTGAGCTCGGTTATTCAAATATAAATAAACCTGATTTTTCTGGTTACATTCAAGTAATACATATGCCACAAGTGAAATGATACACTAAATTTAAAAAGAGCTATCGATACAATAACTCCTCATTTATTTTCAGTTCAATTACTCAATCACTAAATGCATCGCTAAATCATAACCCACCCTAAGGACAATTAATACAAAGAAGGAACACCAATTAACTGAACCAATCATTAGAACACTTGTGTACAAAATACTTACATGTAGTACCAAAGCATTCTTCTGGACACGAGCCACAGGTTTATGAAGCAAATCTTCCAATGATAGACTCTGACCAGCAAGTGATTTAAGACGAATGTCTCGTGTGATCTCGCCAAACTGCTGGTTGTTGCTACTACATTTCCGAACTGTTTCAGTTGCACGAACATAGTTATGAAGGAATGCACCATAGATATTGATGTTGCTTGCCTGAAATCAATAAGAACTAAATTACCTAGCTGAACATTTTAAAGTATAGAAAGCAGGATTATCAGCAGTATGTACACCCATCAAAAGAGCATATGATAATAAAAGATGAGCAAGAGTTTGAGATTTCCTCAAATATATTACACATCATATTTGAAAATTAAAATAAACTTCAGAACACAAAAGTACAATGAAACATGTTGTTTGAGTCATCAGTCCACAGACTGGTTTGAAGCAGTTCTCATGCCACCCCATTCTGTGCTAATCACTTCATTTCTACGTAACTATTATATCCTACATCTGACCCAATCTGCTTGTCATATTCATATCTTGGTCTACCCCTACCATTCCTAGTGCCTACACTTATCTCACAAACTAACTGAACAAGACCTGGTTGTCTTAAGATGTGTCCTATCATTCTATCTCTTCCTCTCGTCAAATTTAGCCAAATCGATCTCCTCTCACCAATTCGATTCAGTATCACTTCATTTGTGATTCGATCCACCCATCTCAAATTCAGCATTCTTCTGCAATACCACATTTCTAAGGTCAAATTCAGCTTTCATAGGCCTCCTTGTGACACATTATAGCCATTTATAGTGAAAAGGTTTAGATTTCCAAGTACCTTGAGTTTTGCCCTGTAAAGGGTTAATGGATCTGGTAGGTAGGAAGCAAATTCCACTACCAGTTTGATTTGCTCAGTGTTCTCATACTTTTTTAACAATTCAACAACAACAAAAGAGCACTGATGAAAACAAAAAGTTGCTTTATAACTCTTAGGTTCTTCAGTGTACGAAAGCTAGTTTTTTAGTAATAAATGTATAAACTACTACAGTGTAGTACTGTTACCATCTGTTTCCTTTTTCAGGTAGTTTATAGATTTATTTCTCAAAATTAGTTTTGGCAGACTGAAGAACCTAACAGTTATAAATTAACCGAGTCAAAAGTGAAAAGAGATGGCTTAACAAAAAAGTAGTTGCTCTCAATGAAACATTCACCAGTTCTGCATTCTTCAACACAGAGTCATCAAAAGAGAATTTGTCCAAAATGTAGCTGCATGCTGTAGTGAAGAAATTTCTTACCAATTTGAAGAACTGTCTTATGTCATCTCCAGATGAACTGCCAGCATCAATTCCTTGCTAAATGTGCTCTCTTGTAACTCCAGTCACAATCTTGTCATCATCACTCTAACAATTCATACTACTGAACTTTATATCAAAAATGCAATTCAAACTTACTCCTGATGATGATGTTGATGCTTGTTGTTTAAAAGGGCCTAACATCTTTGGCCATCTGCCGCTAATGGTATGAAATGAAATGACAAATTAAAAGCCAAAAACATCCAATGATCACAATTCAAAATAAAGATGGACGGACGGACGGGATGGATGTGAATTTAAAACGATCAGTGGAACTGACCCACAGTGCCTCACATGCACAAAAGCTGGCATAGAACAATAGTATCACTGACCAAAAGACTGCTTCTAGAGCACAATACTGAATCGATGATACTTGTAGTCGAAAGTATCAGAAATAAATTGGGGCACAACTCTCAATAATTGATTAGAAAAGTTTATTAAAAACTTCCTGTCTCAACTCAACTCTACACTCAACAATGCATTGCACAATCACTCGGTACAAAAATACAAAAGAATCATAGTTTCAGTCATAGAGTATTAATAAATTTAGCGTGATTCTGGTGCGAGAAGGTTGGAGACACAATTTCTGGATAAAACAATTGAATTTTAAAAAACACTACCATAGATATGAAAAATACCACAGACACTACGAATTATTTTTCTCATCATGTCAAATTTTTAACCACACTAAGTACAGAAGAAAAATTATTAATTCCAATACCTCCCCTTGTCATAAAAATTTGAAAACAAACACGAATTTAAAAAAATAAGCAACACACGTAGATAAGCATGCAGATGCTAATCAACAAGGCCTAACAAGTTCCTTAATTTATAAGTTCCCTCCCCTGACAATGCCTTTGTGAAAACGTCTGCCACATTTTCATCTCGTGGTACATACACAAACTTTACCAATCCCTTGGTCACAATATCCTTTATAAACTAATAGCGAACATCCACATGTTTAGTTTTCTCAGACACAACATGAGTTGAGCTCACATGTATAGCACCTTGATTATCATAAAATATTTGAATTGGCACTTTAACGTAATTACAATCATCAAAGTCACTGAAAAATTATGCAACCACAACATTTCCTTTGTGCGCACCACCACTGATACAAACTCAGCCTCCACAGTTGAAGTAGCAACAATCTATTGTTTCTTGCTAGACCACATAATCGGACAACCAGCAAATTTGCACACATACTCAGAAATAGATTTCCTGTCCTCAGAGTTAGCATAATCAGCATCGCAATAAATACTCCTTGAATCATTACTAGCTTAGTAGCATAACTTCACACCTCTTATTTTCTTCAGATATCTAAACACCTTCTTTATTCTTTGCCAATCTTTTACGCTAACGTTTTGAGAGTAGTGGCTCAGCTTGCAGACCGCAAAGGATATGTCCGGTCTTGTATTGTTGGCTATATAAAGTAGATTGCCTTCAGCCTTTTGATAATTCTGATTACATCTATCGGCCTCCCATGAAATCCTCTTGTCCCCTACATCCAACGGAGCAACACATCCTTTGGCATTTTCTAAGTTATACTCATGTATTAGATTATCAATGTATATGCTTAGATCAACATACACCACATCTTTGATTACAGTCATAGACATCGATAAAAAACTCTTAATTTCCCCAAGATCCTTGAAGTCCAGATAGTGACACAATTCTGACTTAAACCACTCCAAAACTTCAACAATACCGATAGCTATCATATCGTCAACATACACTCCAAATAGCATATTTTTACCGAAGTACACACATGGTTCACAAACAGATCTTTTAAGAACAACCGACTTCAAGACACCATCAAAACAAATGTTCCAGTCCTTCGAACTTTGGTGTAAACCATACATGCTTTTCTTTAATTTGTAGACATAGTTGGGTTTTCTTTCAAAACCACTTGGTTGTTCCACAAACACTTCCTCCTAAATGTTACTCTTTAGAAATGCTGCATCTACATCATAATGTTGAATATTCCAACCTTTGACACCGCAAGAGCAATCAAGATTCTAACAGTCTGACGCCTCAAAAAAAAAAAAATTTTTTTTTTGCTAGTTGCTTTACGTTGCACCGACACAGATAGGTCTTATTGCGACGATGGGACAGGACAGGGCTAGGACTGGGAAGGAAGCGGCCGTGGCCTTAATTAAGGTACAGCTGCAGCATTTGCCCGGTGTGAAAATGGGAAACCACGGAAAACCATCTTCAGGGCTGCCGACAGTAGGGTTCGAACCCACTATCTCCCGAATACTGGATACCGGCCACACTTCAGCGACTGCAGCTATCGAGCTCGGTGACGCCTCAAAACAGGACTAAAAATATCATTATAATCAACACCTTCTACCTGCTTATAACCTAAAGCTACAAGCCTAGCCTTGTAAATGTTCTCATTACAATCAAGTCCTCCTGTGATTCTGAATACCCATTTTGTCCCAATAATATTCTTTCCTTTTGGTCTCTCTAACAATTCCCAACACTCATTTTCCTCAAAATTACTTAGCTCCTTCTCCATTGCTGATTTCGATTTTTCACATTTAGGACCAGTCAAAGCTTCCATGGCACTCTTAGTTACAGCAGACACAACATGCAAATTACATCCAATGCAATCCATACACTCTCGTCTGTTTCTGTTTCTCTGTGACCTACGTAGTTCAGGAATTATGGGTTCTTCCAGCACTTCAGCATTGATGTTATTCACACTAATTTCAGGACCTCTATCTGGCTCATCTATTACTTGCTCATCAATTCTGCGCACCAAGTCAGATTCATTATCAGAGTAAAACAAACTTAAATCTACGACCAATGGTTTCTCACAAGACTAAACAGGCACACAGTAGCAGGTCCTTCCTTAGTTTTCATGGGAAACACTCTCTCCTCAAATACTACATTTCTGGACAAAACAACACGCTTGTTCTTCAAGTCCCACAGCCTATAACTTCTTCTATTATCAGGATAGCCCAAAACGACACATTCCTTTGCTCTATACTCTAATTTCTCAGCTTTGTTATGTTCCTCATACGCCCAGGCACGACATCCAAATACTCTCATTCAACAAATTTCCTCAACAGACAATTTTTTGTTAAACCACAACTCATAGGGTACATTGTTTTCAATAGCAAATGCCTTACACATATTCTTAATGTAACAGGCAGTATAGAGTGCCTCGCTCCAAAAATTCAAAGGCATACCTGCATTCAATAACATGCACCGAACTAAAGTCAGAAGCTGTTGATTCAGCATCTCTGCCACTCCCATTTGCTGGTGTTCCCCTGGTAAAGACAGCCTGTGAACAATACCATTGTCAACAAAGAACTGTTTCAAGTCATTATTACAATATTCTCCTCCCCCATCCATTTGAACATTTTTCAGTTTTTATCTTGAATATTCTCAGCCCTTTTCTTGAATGTAATTTTTTTTTTCACAAGCCTCATTTTTGTGCTTTAACACACTCACTTCACTGTGTCTGGAATAGTCAAGGTTAGGAAATATTTCTCCCCTCCCAAGATTTCAGGCTTCACATAATGAACATCAGAGTAAACAAGATCCAAGGGAGCTGGTGATTTCACTAGTCTATCTGGGAAAGGAGCCCTTTTACCTTTGCCTTTCATGCCACTTCACACTTCTCACTACCTTTTTGCTTGTCAATCAAATCAAGGTCAGGCAAATTTTCAGCATGCCCAAAACGGTCATGCCATATTTCTCTTGTTACCATCTTGCAAGCAACTGCTCACACAGATGCCTGTTCACCATCACTATCTTGACAGTCAGATTTCTCTAGTTCATACCAATCACATTTGATGGCATACATGTCATCTTCTTCTCTTGCATAGGCACTGAACAATTCTTCATCCCCATTCCCTTTGTCGTAAGCAGTCAGCTTTCCACTGTCTATCTCAAAACGCACATTAGTTTTCTTAAGTTGCCTCACCGACAAAATATTATCAGATGCATCTGGAACCCACAGCACTTTGGTTAGTTTCAAAGTCCATCCACCACACTGATCACTTATTTTCAGCACTATGGACCCACTGCCTTTCACATCACATACGAGACTTTTCTTTCCCACATGCACTGAACTGACACATTCCTTGCAAAGTTGTTCAACAACTCACGGTGAGGTGTAATGTGGAGGTCACAACCATTGTCCACAATCCAAGTATTTGCATCACATGACTTTTCGTCCTGTTTACATTCTTTGTCCTTAGGTCATCAAATGCACGGCATATTTCACTCTCACAGTGCTATTTCCAATCTTCTTTTCTTCTGTCACCAGTTCTTTCTTCTTTTCATAAGTGGCAACTTTATTCTTTAATTCTCTCTGAGACTTCTTGTTATCACGGGCATTCCCGTCTGAGCCCCTATTGTCATTTGTACTAGCCTCAGAGTTTCCACACTTAAACGAATGATGTCCCTCCTTGTCACAAGTGTAACAAATTACATTTCCTCTTGACTGGGCTTCTCTTACTTTCGGATACACTCTTGCAAATACCCAAGTTGACCACAACAGTAACGGGATCTATCAGAAGAGCTGAATTTTTCATCAGAAAAATTGTGTTTCTTCTCAAAAACATGGATTTTCCTTTGTTCTTCATAACATAGCTTCTCAATTCTTGATTTTTCTTCTTAAGTTCATCCTTCTCTCTCTCTCTAGTCTATCTTCTTCCTGCAGCAATTTATTCTTCACATTTTCTGACAATAGTTTTTCTTCATATAACTCCAGCACATGGGCAATGTGTTTGTAATTTTCTTGCTTCAAACCTCTCAGCATGTAGGCTGCCAGATCTTGATCACTGATGTTGGATCCATGATTTCTCAGTTTTTCCACTAATTGCTCAACCCGATTCAGATATTCCAAAACAGCTTCATCATGTTTCTTGAGTCAGCTTGCCAATTCATCCATGGTACTCACAAACTGAAAGGGAGAGATCTTGAAATGGATTGCCATAAGTCTGTTCCAGGCATGCTTTGCTCGTTCATGTCTGGTTACATCATTCAAGTAACAGTCCTCTACCAACTACGTCAAGTTACTGAGTGCAGTGGCGTTTAGGTCCTCTTCATCTGTAGTTAAATCTTCATCATCATCGTAACCGGGATCGATGGCAGCCCAGCATTTCTTTCTTGTTAGGAAAGCCTTCACTCGCTTGCACCAAACCACATAGTTTTTCGGCCCAAGTCTCTTAATCTTCGGCGTATCCGCAACTGATGCCATTTTTACTCACGACTTACTGGTGCACTGAGCCCATAACCTATCAGAAATAAATTGGGGCACAACTCTCAATAATTGATTGTCTGTTAGGTCATCAGCCCAGAGGCTGGTTGGATCCTCAAATAGCATCACCAAAGGCTATGCAGTTATAGGGAAACCACAAAAACCAATGGCAGTACCAAAATGAGGCGTACTAGGCAAGATGAGGAGTGAGGTAGTTTGCCATTGCTTTCCTCACTGGGCCAGACAGTGCTATTGTAGCACAACTAACCCTATGAGCAACACCTTTCATGACACTCAGACACACTGGTTGTGCTCTGAATGTCATTAATCAACAACACCCATACCCCAGCAGCTTCCATATTGTCACAGCCATGGATGAGACTGGGACTTCAGTGGAAGCTACACTTTGCTCTAGCCTGTGCCAAGAGATGGATGCAAAGCAAAAGTACTGTGACCATCAAGAAATGACAGCAGGCAGAATAATTGATTATAAAAGTTTATTAAAAACTTTCTGTCTCAACTCAACTCTACACTCAACAACACACTGCACTATCACTCGATACAAAAAGACAAAAGAATCATAGTAAGAGTAATGATAAATTTAGCGCAGTTCTGGAAGGTTGGAGACACAATCTTTGGATAAAACAATATGAATAATTTAAAAAAAACACTACCATAGATATGAAAAATACTACAGACACTACGAACTATTTTTTTCATCATGTCAAATTTTTAACGACACTAAGTACAGATGAAAAATTATTAATTCCAATAGAAAGGGGTACAAAATCCAAGTCAGCAGCCCCTCACATGGTACTTATTGCTAGGAAAGTAGAACCATGTTATTTGTCATGTTACGGTACTAATTAAGACTAGTGTAGACTCGCGGTATTCCACACATTATGGTAATACTCACAGGTAATGAATTCGGACATGTATTACAGACCTATGGTGTTTCGCACAATGCGGCGCCATTGACAGACAACCCAAACCTATGGTGATCATCACATAAGTGCACTAACCACAGAGATTCGTACTATCCCGTGATGTTCCTCATATAGTGGGTACTAATCATAGGCAAGCCAGAACCATCGGTTCCCTCATCCCATGGTGTCGCTCATATAGTGCTACTAATCACAGGTACTGTAAAAGCCGTCACACTCTCGTTTGCTACTAATTACAAACCTATTTGGTACCCAACATCGTGGTACTATGCGCAAGTAAAAGCGACCCATGGTGTTCCTTGCATGGTGGTACTAATCACAAGTAGTTTCATGGTTCTAATTTGATCATCCCTTGGTTGCCCCTTTTAGTTGCCTCTTACAACAGACAGGGGATACCTTGGGTGAATTCTTCGTCTACGTCCGCCACCCACAAGGGGTAAACTTACTTCCAACTACTTTCCAAACTTTCCAGCTTTCACAAACCTCACCATTAAATCCATCAACAATCCATTCATGTATCTGGCCACTTTATGTATGGAAGAAGATTCCATTTGATACATGATAACTACTTTGTGCAAACAGAAATAAGTAAAGTTTAGTGACATTTTCCACTGCTGCTTTCACTACAAGAAATTTCTTATTGCTGGTTTCTTCTGACTTGACATCTTCACCAACATGAAACAACAATTTCAATGGCTCCCACTGTTCTAATACCCTGTTTATTAAATCAGTATGAGAGAACTACCTTGTGCTGACATGTTTCAAGTTTTTGTGACTTTTGAGCTCAGGTCCACTTATTTCCTGATACATCTCCAATAATATTATTTTTTAAGATTCTTTCAAGAAAGAAATATGCGTCTACTAACTTGTCTCCATGTGCCCTTGCTTCCAAAGATTTAGTAGCCTTCTGGGCAGCTAAATGAAGGAGATGACAGACAGAGTCTCTTATAACAATTGAAGGATTCTGCTGTTTCCAAAATGCTGACTCTCCCTTACATTTACCTACCATCGTATGATAACACAGCTTCCCATTTCAGCAACTTGACCTTAGTTTCTCTATCCAGTACCAGAAATATGCTTTCCCCAGTGTTATCATATTCCTCCAAAGCAAGCAGTGGAGTAATAATCTGTTCTTTCTTCCTCACAAAAATAAGTAAACACTAATGCAGTCACTGTTATCATTACTACCATTAGTAAACAATGAGTAAGTTGCATTTTGAAGACTGTTGACTATTTCAGATACTGCTGACTCAGATATGCTTCTCACTATTGCAGTTGTCTTGGTTCTGCCACTGCCATACTTTGTGGCAATTTCTGAATTGGGAAACAAGGCTTTAAACAATGGTCTAGATTGGTATGCTGCAGATAGGGGAAGGTTATGTTCAACCAAAAAAACATGTGAAATAACATTCAGCCTGTATAACACTATGATTGTCACATTTTATAGTTTTAAAAATTGAGAGCGTCTCACATCGCCCTTTGATGTGCACATACTCCTAATGTTTTTTCGGATTTCACACAGTGACAGCAGTCATCGTGTCCTCCGTTTTTAACTGAAAAATCACATTTGCATGTTTCACAAAAGAATTAACAAATTTGACTACTTTTGTCCTATATTGGTCCATATTGACTGTGACAATCAAATAACAAGGGGTTATTAGTGGGTCCACCATGTTCACTAAAATATAGTTAAACTACACTTTTTTCTTTTTCAAGTTGGTTTACATCGCACCGACACAGATACGTCTTAAGGTGATGATGGAACAGCAAAGGCCTAGGAATGGGAAGGAAGCGGCTGTGTTCTTAATTAATGTGTGTGAAAATGGGAAACCACAGAAAACCATCTTCAGGGCTGCCGACAGTGTGGTTCGAACCCACAATCTACCGAATACTGGATCCTGGCTGCACTTAAGCAACTGCAGTTATCAAGCTCAGTTTTTCATTTTTTATTATTCCTACTTGTTTTGAGATATGTAGGCTATACCATTTTCTACATCAGCGATATAAAAAAACCTGTAAAACATCCTTACTTTCTAGGACCCATGACAAAAATTACAATTACTGAAAATGTGTTGTTATAAATCTAAAAAATCTTAGTGCTAAAATATATTCTTCCCAATGAAGATGAGTGCATATCTGGCCGCAGAGAGACACATATATCATGCTGCCATGCTACAATAAACAAGAAGAACATTACCCACCTGGCAGACACACACACATCGAATGTTACAAAGGAACTTCTGGATGCACACTGATTTTTATTTCTAGCCAACATTATCACAAGACGAAGTAGCACCATTATACATCTTTAAGCTTGGTAAAGTGGCAGCACACACAAGAAATGAATTTCATAATAGTATAAGACACTGGCGGCTTTAACACATGCACGGAAATTTGTGTAAAAGTTTGTAAGTTGGTCTATAAGATATTTATTGACATTAAGCATTCACTGCTACATATCTTGTTTCAAAATCTTCAGATTTTCCACCACATCATATTGCTGCATTACACAAACTTTGAAGATTGTTCTTTCAAACATTAATTTCAAGAACAGCCATATAATCATTTAAGGAATTATATGCTGAAATATCATCATTGAGAAGAATATATTTTAGCGCTAAGTTTTTAGATTTGTAACAATACATGTTCAACAATTTTAATACCTGTCTTGAGTCCTAGAAAGTAAAGATGTTTTTACAGTTATTTTTGTATCACTGATGAAGGGAATAGTATCCATTTTTCAAAATGTACGAATGATTAATAATGTTGAATAACTATATTTTAGTGAAAGCAATAAATATGGACAGGGGAGCACCCTGTTATTTTATTTAATACAGAAATAGGTTTACACTACATGACATCGGCATTACTTTTTTAACAGTTGGTGTTTTGTAACAAAAAACAGGCAACTCGTTACTAAACCAGAGGTAATAGAACAAGAACTGAACATATATACAGGGAAAACATTCGGCAAAGGTGTTACACTCACACTGAAAGGTTGTAAACAAATGTTGCCATTTTTGTAAATAAAAAATAATAATTAAAAAATAACAAACTATCTTTTAATAGTGTGTCTCATATGCGGCGTACCCTACATCATAAAATTTTCATATTAATGGGGAAAATGGAAAATTTGAAAACAGCCCTTCAAATTACATTCCTCATCCATAATACAGTTACCTGCAACAGCACGCTGATGTGACAGAATTACCTATTTAAGATTATACTGGTATTCACTATTAAGTCATAAATAAAAGAAAAGTTCCACCTAATCAATACTATTTTACTGTCACATGTAGGACCGGTTTCGACCTCTCAAAAGGTCATCCTCAGCTACACTAGAATTGCATTTACATATTATGCCTCAAGAATCTAATATGAGTTTGTCTTTTCTTTAGTGTGATGAGTATGTCGGAGTATTTTTAAACATAGGCATTTGCCTAGTCAGTTTAATTGATCTCTAATCTTATGAATATTTAGTCCTGTATGAAATGAACTTAGTTGAACAATTGGAAATAATCAGTATTATAGTCGTTTTAACAATTTACACTAAATGTAGAAATATACATGTTGATAGTTCAATAAAACAAATGACTAGCCAAAATAAAACAGTAGTAAATATAATTTAACACGCTTGACTGCACTGTTGATTGTCTAATGCGGCAGGTAATAGTGGTTCTTGTGTTGTACAGTTCGTGTTATATTAGAATAATAAGAAGTTAGCACATAAACAAACACTTAAACACATTAAAACAATAAAAGTCACAATAAAAATTAGTGAACATGGTTTAACTTAATTGCACAGTTGACTGTCTAAAGCTGCAGATAATAGTAGTTCTTGCGTTGTTGCAGTGCGTATTATGTTAGAATTATGTGAAAAAGCTCATAAGCAAAACTCTTAAACACATTAAAACATTAAAATCACTGTAATGTGCGTTGGATGTAAACTTCAGTTGACAGTCAAAATTAACAAGAGACAGACACCTTCTATGTTGTTTGCAAGTTTTAAGCTTAAAATATTGTAATCATTGCCAATATGTATGAATATTACTCAACCACTTTCCAATTTAGTATTTTGTAACCTTTAATAATTTGTTTGTTTGATGTTGATTAATGTTCTAGAAATTTGATCACTTTTTGAATCCAAGGTCGTTAATGGCGGCTCTTTCCTTTCTTACGATGGTGAATATCTGCAAGTCGAAATGATTGAATTAGAAATTCTCATTGAAATAAAAGTTGTATACTAGTGTGAGTTCTATGAAAATTTACTTACTGCTGTGGGGTGGTTGAGATGTTTGCTGTTTGGCTGCCTGTCGCGTATTGTACCTTGTACTTCTGATAATGTTGTCGGCTGTTGTGGAGGGGTCGGAGGGGTGTGTGGGGGAAGCCTTGTTGTGTGTATGGGCAGGGCCGGGCGTGTCCGCTGTTTTAGTTTATTATAACCATCACCACTTTTAACCAGAGATATTTTAACGCAACATACTGCAATATATTTTACTTCCATTTTTTCATTAAATATCCGGATGCTCTAACGTAACATCTTTGTAATTTTGTCTAATGACTGTAAATTTGTGTGCTAGCTGATGATGGCCAAGATGGGCCAAAACCGGTACTAGTGCAATAATTCATTCACAATGAATGTATTGATCGGTGGAACATTTTTCTTGTCTATTACGATACAGACCCCTATCTGATCTCTACATGTATATGATTAGTGAGAAATTTCGAACAGTGGACAGTATGCAGGTTCAGGGTATAGAAAGAGAATGGGTGGCATACAGGGATGTTGTAGTAGAAACAGCAAGGGTATGCCTAGGAATGACTGTGTGTAAAGATGGGAAAAAGTGAACATCTTGGTGGAATGATGAAGTGAGAGCACCTTGTAAACCTAAAAAGAAGGCTTATCAGAAATGACTCCAAACAAGGGCCGATGATGACAGGGAATTGTACGTAGATGAAAGAAACAGTGTGAAACAAATAGTTGTTGAATCCAAAAAGAAGAGGTGGGAAGATTTTGGTAATAACCTGGAAAGGCCAGGTCAAGCAGCAGTGAAACCTATCTGGAGAGTAATAAAGAATCTTAGGAAGGGAGGGAAAAAGGATATGAACAGTGTTTCGGGTAATTCAGGTGAACTCATAATAGATCCCAGGGAAACATTGGACAGGTGGATGGGATATTTTGAAAATCTTTTCAATGTAAAAGGAAATATTCATGGTGGTGTCGCGAACAACCAAGCTTATGGGGACGAAGAAAATTATGTTGGTGAAATTACGCTTGAGAAAGTGGGAAGGATGGTAAATAAACTCCATTGTCATAAAGCAGCAGGAATAGATGAAATTAGACCTGAAATGGTGAAGTATAGTGGGTAGGCAGAGATAAAATGGCTTCATAGAGTTGCAAGATTAACATGGAGTGTTGGTAGTAAGGTACCTTCAGACTGGACAAAAGCAGTAATTACCACCTATAAGCAAGGGAACAGGAAAGATTGCAACAACTATCGAGGTATCTCATTGATTAGTATATCAGACAAAGTATTCACCGGCATCTTGGAAGGGAGGGTGTGATCATTGGTTGAGAGGAAGTTGGATGAAAACCAGTGTGGTTTCAGACCACAGAGGGGCTGTCAGGATCAGATTTTTAGTACGCGCTAGGTCACTGAAAAATGTTACGAGAGGAATAGACAGTTGTGTTTATGTTTCGTAGATCTAGAGAAAGCACATGCCAGGGTACCGAGGGAAATCAATCAAAGGCATTTATGTTGACAACTGGGCTGCAGTGAGAATTGACGGTAGAATGAGTTCGTGGTTCAGGGTACTTACAGGGGTTAGACAAAGCTGTAATCTTTCACCTTTGTTGTTCGTAGTTTACATGGATCATCTGCTCAAAGACGACTTTGTCTTAATGGCACATTGTGCCGAAAGCCTGCAGTCTAATATCTTGGAACTTAATAATAGGTGCAATGAGTATGGTATGAAAATTAACCTCTTGAAGACTAAACTGATGTCAGTAGGTAACATATTAAACAAAACCGAATGTCAAATTGGTGATACAAAGCTAGAACAGGTAGATAATTTCAAGTATTTAGGTTGTGTGTTCTCCCAGGGTGGTAATAAAGTAAGTGAGATTAAGAAAGAAGTCAGCTCCCGGACGAAAACTAACTTTATATCGGTCTGTCTTCAGACCAACTTTGCTTTACGGGAGCGAAAGCTGGGTGGACTCAGGATATCTTATTCATAAGGTAGAAGTAACAGACATGAAAGTAGCGAGAATGATTGCTGGTACAAACAGGTGGGACCACAATCAGGATCTGTGAATAAATCTGACAAATTTGGTAAACCCGTTATTTACAGACTACAGTGCCAGTCTTGTTTAGCAAGTTACATCGGACCAACCGGGAGAAGCTTTACCACTAGGTACATCAAACAAATTAATGCAATCAAACATAACAGGTATTCTGCCATGGGAATACACATGCACAAATCCAACCACAATTTTTCAAATATAGACAAGGACTTACAAATCATTGAAATTATGAAAAAGGGACCTCTGCTCAATAACAGAAATATTTCATTTATCTTTTTTGTTTCAACGAGTCAATTTTAGTCATAATCTGAAAGATTCTATCGAGAAAACAAGCACATTTTACAAGGTCATCCCCCCCTTATTCTCAAGATGTATCTACGGAGAGCAGCACATCAACGGATCACTCCCCCACTCTCTCGCATCCCCTCCACACCACAGCCAATCCAAAACAAGTCACAGCCTTAAAGTCAGCAATAAACTCAACGCAGACACGGGTGAGCAGTGCACCTCCAGCTTTCCTAGCGGCAGAGTAATGAGAGCGAGAAGTAAGAGAGTAAGAACTATCAAACCATTCTCCAATAATTAAAAGTCCAAATACACACATTAGCTCTCATTTCTTCGTTTTCTTCTTTTTCCAAGATATCCACTTTTGCAACTACTGAGCCATACAACCAAGGCCGTACCGTCATTTAACTTTTTACCATCAACAACATCAACAGTGACATTTTCAAATTACAGCAACTGGTACAAAACAACAAAGGATGTTCCTCGAACTCCTAGGCAAATTGCCTTAACATCTGCACTTTCACAAGATCGTCAATTTTGTCACACTTTTATTTTTCATTGACAATTCGACTACAAAGAAATGAACATTTTTTAACATATGTTTTTATATCTACAGCAACAACATAAGAACTTTAGAACGTTCCTCAACTTCAAGCTTTTACATATTATTTTAAAACTCTGCTCAACATTGTGCAAACAAACTCCAATTATTTGTGACCTGGACCCTAGGAAGTTCTTTAAATTTTAAGCGTTTTTATGACATATAACCCATGTCAACCATTTTAAATGTGCTTTAAGGAAGATTTCATGTTGAATGTGTGTTAATACCTTTTCTTTTTTTTTTTTTTTAATTTGCTTTGAACTGACGATTCCAAGGGAATCGGTTGCCTACCTCATAATACTGCTGTAGAAAAGCCAATGCTGATGCTAAGTGCTTCAGCTTGTGCTTCTCTGTCAGCTGCTTCAGCACTAATCTTGCACACAACTTTCAAAATCCAAGTCTCAGGGTGATGATTTCAAGCACCAGAGTGCGGGAGATGTGTGGAAACTGACAAGCAAGTTCCAAAATTTTGAGGCACCAGTTCTGCAGAACTGCTTGCCACATACCTTCTATCATTTCATGTGTAACCAGGGATGGATGGTCCCCACGGTCTTCGCCAGGCACATTTTTTTGACCTCCTTTGAATTTTCCACACCATCTTCTAACCATACTGTCACTAATAACATCAAGTTCATACACTTCACAGAAATCCCAGTGAATCTCATCTGCCAATGGTTTCTTAGCAAGGAGAAACCTGATTACCAGGTGTACCTCGCAATCAGTGGGAGACTGCATGAGAAAGGCCATGTTTACCTTCACATAGCTCTCATCACAACTGCACTCACAGAACTGCAATCATGTCAAACTCTTGCAACATGTTCCTTGCAAGCTTTTACCATGCAGATCACCAATGCTGCCTTGCAGCTCTTTCAGAACTTATTTCCTGGATGGACTTCATAGTTTCATTTATAGTGGGGATTTACTGAGATACAAAGAGTAGCTACGTTAAAGAAATTGGTTCCATAACCTTATTTACAATTTGGCCCCAACTGATAAAAATATCTGCCCAAATGGAATTAGGATTGAGAAAGATACTTAGTGAGTTAAATTGGGTTCTATTAATGCATATGCCTGGAGCAACCATAATTTGTTTTTTTCAATCACCAGGATAGTCAAAGAAGTTAATTTTGGCCAGGATCAAAACACTGAACTTTGGCTTCATAGTTGATAGTCCATGTCTAAAGAAGACATCTGAGGTGGCACAAGAAACTATGAACTCCATTACTATGAAAGCATCTAAATTTACTAGCAAACTTCATGACTATAGAAGAACTGGAATAAGCTTTAACCCCAAATATTTAGAATAAATAACAGAATGAAAATTGTACTATTGTCGCGGCCACCAAATTAGGCGGGTGAGGAAAACTGCGCTGTCGTCAGATATGGGAACGGCGAAGCGACAGACGGTCGAGATAATACCAATTTAAATGGTCCGTTATTGGACATCTATATCAGACGGTCGAGAGTCGCTTACCTCCGAGCGCGGACTGGCAACGCTGATCGTGCAGTGCTGTCTAGCTGAAGCCCATCCGCTCCAGGCCACCTTACCCCAGTCATTCCCTGTCATGCAGCTGTTGAGCTCGCACCGTAAGTGCAGTTAAAAGATGGATAGTGAATGTGTTCAGCCTGCTGTTTCTTCGGGTCTTTTATCAGAAGAGGATGATGTAAGTGCAAGAAACGAACAAGAAACTCCTCTGGAACGTCGTTGGTGGGAAGGGCTTAAGAAGAAGGATTTAGCCAACCAGACAAAATCCATAATTGTGAATGTATTGCAATACGTGCACAAGTTGGCCGACTCAAATATTTTGCAGACTGTGAAATTCAAGAAAAGCCAAGAATTGACTGCAACAATGTGTAATCTTAGCCTTCATTCGGTCCAGAGATGTGTTAATGAAGCGAAATATTCACCCAACCAAAAAATACTTTCATCTCCAACGAAAAACTACGTAAGGGAGAAAAGGCTTAGTGTGCTTAGTGTGCTTAGTGATTTTCACTGCGATGTAGGCTAGGCAAACTGTGCTCGAATTTTACGACCAAGGGGAATTTCCTACAGTGGAAAAAGTGCGTAAACAGCTAAGAGAGAAGATTCGATATAGTAGAAGTGTACGTTCAGTGCGACGAGTGCTGCACAACTTAGGCTTCAAATACAAGAAGGCAAACGATGGAAGAAAATTTCTGCTAGAAAGACAGGATATTGTCATAGGTCGTGCACGATTTTTGAGAAAAATGCATGAGCTGAAACATGAACAATACCCGAGACAACGTATTTATTTAGACGAGAGTTGGGTTAATCAGTCGCACAGAAAAAAATTTATTTGGCAACAGTCAGATAAGAGCGGTGGATTGAACGTGGCCACTGGGAAAGGTGGAAGACTGATTGTTTGCCACGCAGGTGGTATTAAAGATTTTATACCCCAGTGTAAGTGGGTGTTCCTATCAAAGAATAATAGCCCGGACTACCACTCAGAAATGTACCAGGCATCTTTTAAAAAGTGGTTTGTAGAAGACCTGCTATTAATACAATATGGACTAGTCCCGAGAAAACTTGTGTTTGCCTGGCCGAGCGCTGCGGACCGGTCCCGAATTATCTCGTGTCAGCAGCAGACTGAAGTTTAGTGCTATCTTTTGAGATATACAAGTACTATTTGGAAGTCAAGGGTGATAGAACTTTGTTATATGTGGTTCTACACAATCGATTGTCGCATTTCTTTTCAATTATTCTTCATATCATAGCTTTTCTTTGCATTTCCTGACAACATGTTTACAAAATTTAAAGAGCCATGCAGTCTGCAAGATGGCGGCACCCATGGATCACACGTGTTTAGCGAGGGATGAAATTATTCATGAATTATGTGCTGATACAAGCTCCGAATGTCCAAGGAATGCTGAATATTTAGAGTTCAATGATGAAATATCTTCTAACAAAAATGTTTTGAATGATGAGGATATAGCCTTATTTTCAAGGTGTGGAACTCACGTGGTGCAAAACGAGTCTGATAATTGTATTACGGGCTTAAATATTCTAAATATTGTAAACAATGTAGTGTTTTATGACAGCTTGGTTATGGACAATGGTGAAACTTGGCTGGAAGATTTTGAAGGTGCTCCTGGTATAAAGGTATGGCCTAATGAACATGGAAACATAGGACAAGTAGCAGGACTTTTTTCAGTATATAGCTTAGCAGACAAACTTATACTATGAGCAGAATTCACATTCTCATAATGTATCCCCTAAAACTTGTAGAAGACTAATGTCACTAGCAGGGAAATATAAAAAAATTCGCTTTGTATATATTGATTGGGCAAGTGAAGAAATCGTGTCTGAAAGATTACTGGCCAAACAATCCCCTTATAGAAACCCCATATTTCCGAAAACTATGAGCCAAAATAGATTTCAACAAATACCTACCTACCTGCATTTCAACAACTATTCAGGAAGGCCTCCAGAAAAAACAGAGTGGTCTTTCAAAGGCTAGCAAAGTTCTGACAGTTTATTTGAATGCATTCACTCCAGTTTGGAGGTAGTTAGAAAGTGGCCGGGAACAGGGCTGTGCATGGGATGAAGGGCACCCGGTCTGCAATGTGTTAAGTTTGGAGGAAGCGTCTATAATAGTTACAGACAATGCTCCATATCATTCAGCTTTACTTGAAAAAGTACCCAATACAAGCTGGGAGAAGAAAGAAACTCAAGAGTGGTTGCTGAAGAGAAACATACCTTTTAGTGAACAAGAAACTCGAGCTGAACTTCTGAAAAAAGTTGCTCCCTTCAAAGTAGAAAAAAGTACGAGCTTGATCAATTAGCCTCTCTTGGGGCATTGAGGTAGTAAGGTTGCCACCCTACCACTGCCAATACAACAGAACTGAATTGATTTGGGCTCAAGTCAAGAGAGAAGTGGCAGAGAGGAACAAGACATTCAAAATAAAGGATGTAGAAAAATTCATGTCAGAAGCCATCGACCGTGTGACTGCTTCAGATTGGGAAAAGTGATTCAATCATGTGGAAAATCTTCAAACAGATGATCGGGCCAAGGAAATAGTAAGGGATGAAAGAATGGAGTCATTCATTATCAGTGTAAATGACGACTCGACTGATAGTGAGATGAGTGATGACAGTGACTAAGTCCGCCTCTGTAGCGTAACGGTTAGTGTTATTAGCTGCCGTCCTCGGGGGTCCGGGTTCGATTCCCGGTACTGCCAGAAATTTAAGAATGGCAGGAGGGATGGTATGTGGTTGAAATGACACATGCAGCTCACCTCCAATGGGGGTGTGCCTGAAAAGAGTCGCACCACCTCGGGATGAGGACACGAGTTTACTTTTTACAGTGACTAAGAAATCTTAGACTGCTTTGTAGCTAGAAACCGATTCTTAATTAATTGTAAATTAATGTAAACCTATTCTTTAAAGTAGTCCTTTTTCTATATTACTCAGTACAATATACAGTATTCAAATATTTAAAGTTATAATGTAATAAAACTGTTACAAATTAATATGTAATCTGAAAGTATTTACGGCGCCCTGCAGCCTGTGCTGCCGCGCGTACCCCAAACTGCCTCAGCTAGCGACATTTACATGATCGCTTTCCAGGCCATTTTCCAGGAAAACTACAAGACTCACGAAATATGTTTCAGATAAAAATATAAATAAAGGAATTTTTTACCTTTTTCCGCAAACAAAATTTTATTGGCTGTAGAAATAAAATTTTGGCCGCTTACTGAAATTTTCAATACATGATTCTACGGATTTAAATTTACTTGTTCAAGATTTTATTTTTAATAATTGAATCGGTTATTGGAAAAAGGAAGAATGTCCAAGCAAACCTGTTTTGAGAAAACTGGAAAAAACTGAATAGCATTCATATTATTCGTCCTGGAGTTTTGTGATACATTGCAAAGTTGTAAAGCTATGCAGCAAGGAACATTATGAAAGTCAGACAGAGGGCATTTTCACAACTGATTAAAAGTAATTTGAGGTAGAAAGCCTTAGACATTCTTCCTTTTTCCAACAATTCAAATTTTCGAAGGTACTGAAAACTATCTTAAGAGAAACACTTGTTTGTCACCATAACAAATTAGTTTATTGCATATAAATCCACAACAGATACAAGGAATACTTCTTAGCTCGGCACATACCACTCAACATTGCAATTCCTTACATGAAAACATTTTGTTTTCACTGTCCTAATCAATTTGTACATCAGACTGATCATCACTTCTAGTCAACCACTGAACAATATTATTGTAAAATCCCTGATACTCTGAAGGAATGTACTTGTTGATTTTCTGAACATCTCCGATTTTCTTACGATTGAGAGGAACTACTTCTTTGTATGCTTTGTCCTGAGGACCTGTCGGTATTTCTAGTCCCTTAAGAAGCCTGAAAGATCTGAAGTTTAGTCCATCAATAAACTCCAATGCACGTATGTAGCCTGGTAGCTGTGATTTATAAATTAAATGTCTATAGCTTGCAAGCGAGAACTTAACTTTCATTTGGCTGTCCAAGGAAGTATAACTTCTCTTAAAATATGATGGCCACCACTGCTTAAATTCAACTATATCTTCATATTCCATGACTTTGGCTTGAAATGTATGAGGCTTCTTTCTACAATTCACTATAATTTCAACATACTGTTCAACTGAATACACCCTGTCTCGTCTTCGTAACACTCTTTTGATGACAGAAAAATCCCTGTCACAAGGCAAGAAAGAGTGGCCTCGTATTGGAAAATAATGTTGAATTGTTTGAAATTTTCCAATCATGGTAAGATATATCAAAAATCGAACAACAGTGTTGTTCCTTTTTTGTCCAGCACAGGAATCACTAAAAAGGTGAAGTTCTCTAACTGTGTCAGGAAGTCTGCATAAATAATCACACAAAAAGGTGCACACCTCGTTTGGACCACGATTAGCTTGACCTTCATGGTAGCAATAAAAATGAGCTGTGTTATCCTTCAGGTTATGAATTCCAAATACAAATAGCCAGAGTTTTCTTAAATAAAACATTTCTTGGACAGGCAGACAAGGCAAAGGGACAATCTGCATGAACTCAAAAACTATCCCTAATACATCATCCCTTTCTGCACACAGTTTAGTGATTTCTTCTTGCTTTTATAAAACTTTGAAGCCCTATGCTTACGAATAAGTAACTCTGCAATTGCAACTTTTTTTGCGGTTTTGTTTAGAAAAGTAGATTTGATCTTGTTCCGAGTTCCTCGCAGGTGGAACACACGTCAACCTGTGGGCGTCCAAATTTATACTGGAAGTTTTTTTTTAAGTATTTCAAATATAATTCATATTTGATAATCAGATCAGGGTTCTCTTCACAAAAAAAATGCATGCATTTTTTTCACATTTAAGCCTGCGTCCAAGTAACAAACAATTTTTCCACTTTATTGTGACTGATGAGTTGGAAAAGATCTAATATGTTTATCTATCTTGAGAATAACATCTGGTTTTAGAGCATTTCCTCTACTGAGGTGTCGTCCCCTATTATCATTTGGAGCCTGACCATTAACGAGTAGTGTTGTTAAGCGAACAATAACCTTATCACTTATAGCATGTAAACTTGAATAAGCTTTGCGGCACACAGGCAACTTCTCAGAATCCTTCATAGCATAAAATTTAAATGTACCCTTTTTCACAAATCATGGTTCCTCTTTTCTACTTCTTCTTGCTACTGGTGTATACTCTATCAGTCCCATAAGGTACAAATCTCTTTCTCAGTTCTGCCATCATACAATGCAGAGATAATAGTCATTTGCTGCTCCTCCGTAATTCTGTCAAAACACTTCTTTGGGCAACTGCAAGAAACATATAACAGAAAGATATTAGGGAAACAAAGTTATTGCTCATATAAATTATATCCATATATCCATAATGAACAACATTATCACACATAAGGGTAAAAAGCTTTTAAAAATAACCGAGTTTCACAAATACCACCGAGTTATAGATACTGTTGAAATAACAAAACTAAACGGTACTTACCGACATTGAGGTCCAGTAGATTTTGGCGGTACAGTAACACCTTTCGAAGTAATGTATTGTAGGCCCAAGGACTTGGCCCTCTTGCATTTTTCTTTGCTATACGCAGCAGTATTTCTAATGCCTTTTCTTCTTGGTAGCACTTGATCGTCAAGAGACACACTTTCGCTCACTTTAACGCTATTCGTCACTATAATATTTCTAAACTTACTGTATATCACCAGCAATAAATTACAAATGGCAGAGAATAACTCATCCAACACAACAGAATAAGAACAATCTCTCCTCGTAAGATTGCGCTCCGCGTGACTCCCGTACAGTGGCACCATTCATGGCAGTGAGTGGAACAAAGACGAAAGTCCGAACAATCTTCCCTTTTCCACTCACCCGAAACTATGATGGCCCACAGTTCCCACCGTATTACATGGACATTAATCCTTTATCTACCAATTGACGCGCCCATGTATCGTGAGCAAATTTTATATCTCAGCTTAAATTTGAGAAAATTGGACATTCTTCCTTTTTCCAATCATCGATTCAATTATTTAAAGTGGTTTATATGGAAAATAGTTATACCACTGAAATCAGCAGTCTTTTCTGAAGCTTGTATTATAATTTGTTTTGAAACATTGTATGAAGTATCATCAGGAGCTTGAGAAAGAACAATTTGCATCGCACTCCGAAATGATGTGTTCAGTTAGCCATTTCTTTGCCAGTTGCTACATAACCTTGGCAACAGCGTAATTTCTCTGACCCGGCTAATTTGGTGGCCACAACAATAGTAAGTAATTTCTGACTTAGGACGATTATAGCTTCAATACAAAAATACAAACTTACCATTATTCGAAAATGATCTCCTATAGTTAGTCGGCCATCCCAATTGTGAGTTCGTTTCTTCAGGCCTTCCAGGAATCTACTGTGTAAGTCGTGAAGATCAGGAACTTTGTAGAATATTGTGTCAAATTCCTCTTGGGTGATGACAGGCTGAGAGGAGGTAAGTGTTGCTTTGATTGCCTTCATGTACTAGACAGAATCAACAAACATAACCATACAATGAAAAACTAATGATCATAAAGTGAGAGGAATAAACACACGGAAGGATATTAATTCAAAATATATTAACTGAAGTGATTCAGAAAGCTGTAAAATAGACTTCACAAAACATTCTGAAAAACAGTTTCTTAATAATAGAAAAAGCCAAGAACACTGTCATAACAATTTTGTTTTCACATCATAGCGAGTAAAAGAATAAGAGTGCACAGTTCCTTGGACTTATCATTGAAACAATGGTGCGGCAAGAGACTCCACTGCGGAGAATGGTGCTGTGATTGCCAACAACTCCAGCCACGCTTCAGTTTACTTGTTATTTATGTGGTATGTGTGCATTCTTGCTGATGATATTGAAATAAAAATACAGAATTCCACATTATATGTCTTAAGGAGTATAGTAAATCTAGTCTAAGTGAAAACTTTGTGCTCTCTCATGGGATGTCGGTCTGATTAAATTAAATATTGGTCAGGACTTTTTACATCGCCTAAAGGTAAGAATTACATGTAATAAATATCATTTTTGGTCCGTATTGATGATATTTGATTGGAATAATTAAATAGACCACCTAATCAATACAAAGTCTAGTCTTGGATGATTTACATAGATTTGTTAACTAATAATGGTACATGTTTCGCCTTGTATGAAGGCATCATCAGCCATTGTCTTAACCTTAGATTGAAAATAAGCGTCTAATTAACATGTAATAATGAAATGAATTTTAAAAATCTTTAAGAGATTTGAAGTAAAATAACATTAAAAATAACAATGTTGGTTTAAAAATATACAATGTGATGAGTTACAATGGTGGAAGTATTAACAAAATTAACATTAGGAGGCTGCTATAATAAGTACAACGGATAAAACAACAGACTGTTATACAACAAGTAGTAAGATTGCTATGAAAAAAAAAGTTGACTGTCTGGCGGTTACAATTAGACGATGGCGAAAAATCGTATATATTCAAAATAAAGAAGAGAGAATAAAAGTCAAAGGTTGGTCGAGAGATCCGAAGTTAATCATAATCTTGAAGATAAAAGACGAAAGTCAGAGGCATATGGTGAAGTTGTAGAACACATTGAGGATATGAAGTTGTAGAATAGAAGTTGAAGAACAGTTTTAAATTGGATCTCTATGGACCATCTCAAATTTGAAGCAATGCTCAAATGTTGCAAAAATGTGAGTTTGTTGAAATGTCCACTATTATATGCCTTTTCAACTAGAATGGTATGTATGGTAACCCTTTTGATATTTGTAGTGTATTGTAGTATATTATTAGAAATTAGCATGCTTATTTTATTATTATAAAATATTTGTGTAGTAGAAGTATCTCTCTAGAAACTCTCTTATTAGATCATGTTGGTGTAATAGGATAGGCTTAACCGCAGTTTAGAATTGTGTAATTCTTGTGTATTCCTTTCGATATTCAGTAATTAACAGAAGTTTTCATTATATATTAGGGTGTTGTAGGATAAAAATATAATACGACTAAGTAGTATTGTAGTGTAGTAGTATATTAATTACCTTATTGTCGTGTAATCCTTGTATACTAACCTAGAGAGTATTTCTTACCTTTCACTTTTTTTTTTTTGCACAGAATAAATTATTTCATCCTCTTCTTCATTATTCCATAAAGAATGGCTAGGGAATGTAAGTGTACGAACTGTGGGTGTGGCCAAGCATTAAAGAATATGAGGGAGGAGTTGGAGAATTTGAGGGACTTAATTAGGATTCTATCAGAGGACAGGAAGGAAGTTATGCCTCCCTCAAACAACGTACAGCATACGGTAGGTAAGAGGGATGGAGAGGAAAGGGAGGATATGTAGAAGACAGGTGGTCTAAGGTATAACGAGGAAGTACATTGCAGACTAAAGGCTCTATTCAGGAGCAGAATTCAAGACAGGGATTGATGACCTAGATGTTAGGCACCTCTGGACAAGAAGCATCAATTCAGGACAGGAGTTTGTGAGAAATTGGTATGAGTCACTGCAGGTAGAACAGAGGGAAGATGAAAAACAGGGAACGGTAACTGGGAAGTGTGGAAGTAGGAGAAAAGGAAAAGGTAGGAAAGGGAAATATAGAGTAGAGGATAGGAAAAGAAAGGTGGAACAGGTGCACTGGAAGGAGAACAGGGAGGAGGAAGTAGCTTCTGCAGCCATCAGGAAAGATAGGGTTGACCAGGAGGGGAGGGGATCAAATGAGGCTCTGGTCATGGGAGATTCCATTGTTAGACATGTGGGGAAAGTGTGTGGAGGAAAGGGAACCAGGGATGAGTGTTATCCAGGAATTAGGTTAAGGTAGATGTTGAGGAAAGTAGAAGAGGACGAGGGAAAGGAGAAGGTGGTAATGTTTCACGTTGGAACCAACAACATAAGGAAAGCAGGTATAAGTACCAACATAGTAGGGGATATGTGGGATCTGGTAAATGCAGGATGGGTGAAGTTTAAGAATGTGGACATTGTTATCAGTGGAATTCTGTTTAGGAGGCATACTGACTGGAAGATGATTGGGTATTTAAATGAGTTGATGGAGTGGGTATGTGGGAAACCGGGAGTGAGATTTCTAGATCCTAATGGGTGGGAAGGAGATAGGGATCTGCGCTCAGATGGCCTTTACTTAAACCACAGTGGTACATACAAGTTAAGAAATTTGTTTAGAAAGGTTATAGGGAGGTACCTTAAGGGAACCGGGTCGGTCTAGGGAGCGGTGGTAAGGGTTCAGGGATCTGGATGTCAAGTAGGGATGACATAACAATGTGAGTGTTGAACTGTAGAAGTACTGTAAAGAAAGGAATAGAATTAATTTTATATATATATATACTTACCAGATATTGTAATAACTTAGGAGTTGAATCATGGCTGAGAAATGATATAATGGATGCAGAAATTTTCCTCACGGAACTGGAGTGTTTATCACAGAAATAGGATAGGAATGATAGGAGGGTGGGTAATCATTCTGGTGAAAGAAGACTTTGTAAGGTATGAAAATGTTAAAAATGACAAACATAATTCAGGGCGGCTGACAGTGGGGTTCGAACCCACTATCTCCTGAATACTGGATACTGGCCCCACTTAAGCGACAGCAGCTATAGAGCTCATTGGGAAGCAATACATAAAGGAACGTAATTGTGGCAGGTGATCACAATTCATCAAATCTCAATTGGGAAGGTAATGGGAACGACACGAAAAATGACCAAAAAATGGCATATAAGTTAACCTGGGAAGGACAGCTGAATGAGAAAGTGATGGAAGCAACTAGACGGAAGAATATTCTGGATGTGATACTGGTAAAACCAGATGAGCTCTATAGAGAAACCGACGTAACAGGTGGTACTCTTCGTAGTAATAGCGATCACAAAGCTGCTTTTGTCGTAGATAAAAATAAATGTAATAGCAAGGAAGATCGTACTAGTAGGACTATTAGGCAGTAGCATGCATACCTGCCAACTTTTAGAACCCCAAAATAGGAACATTTTTTAATTCTTGGATTTCATCACATATCTTTCACCATGGTCTAGGTGAAAAAAGGTCAGGATAAAAGGCATACATATCTACAGTTACAATGCGAATTGACCATTAAATTTAAAATCTTAAGCTAAGAAAACAAAAATGGTTACAAGAAAATGTACCAAATCATTCTCATTTATGACACATACATTTCTCTTCATAAAATTAATCATTAATATATTTGTCACACCGATACACGCAACAAAATGCACAATACCGTATTTTCTCGCGTAATTAACGCACTGTTTGAGGAAAATACAGGCGAAAACTTTGGATGCGTAAATAACTGAAGGAATTCAGATATTAATAAATTATTTACAATTCATTTACATGTAAATGATACATCAAATGTAATATAAACAAAATTGGTTCAACTCATTTGAGGTTATCGTCATTTGGCGTAAAATTCCAGCGTGAGATTTTTTCTATAAAGTCAAATAGGGTACATCAGGTAAGTTAGACACGTGGGTTTGAAGTACCGACACTGGAAAATATTCTTCCCATCACGAGCTGACAATACGACCTGAACTGAAATAAACATGAACTAATAAAAGTACAATTCATGTAATGTCATAACAATGACATACCGGCATAAAAAGAAAACTATCCAACACAAGAAGAGCCGGGCATCGAAGGAGGGACCCTGCTACAGTACCCTAAACCGTTCGTATCCAATCTTGTACAAGTGACGTGTCCATCCACCCTTTTTCTTGAATACGAACGTGGATCACTCGCGAACATTTTGCTTTTGGCATTGTTTTTCGTTTTGGAGCAATGTAAGGTGCAAGCTTTCTGCCATCAGCTGTTACAGCAAGAATTGCAGTACATCGTTGTGTTTTGCTTCCGGTAGCGCGTACGATAACACTATGTTCCTTTCCTATCGATTGTTGGACTTTGTGGCATATGGAAACTGATTGGCGTCTGACCTGTGGTTCCTATAAGAGAGATCAAATATTCATTCACTTTACGCTTCTCAATCACAAAACGATGAAAATGGTTGAAATCATTCGTCATTTTTTGGCATAATGTTGTTTTTCATCGAAGAGAAAGTCCATTTCTCTCCATAGAATTAATCAAGCCTTGGCTAACCTTCAAATCCGAGACACTGATTCCATGTGCAGCGGCTATTTCTCATTCTTTAAAATACAGCATTTCGCGAGAAACGGCTTATCCAGCGTTGCGTAACAAAATCATATATTTAAGCAGATCCTCCTCTACTTGCGGAAACTAGCCGCTTTTTGGTCCGCGAAATGCTTTGCGAGCGAGACTTGTTGGCCGCTTGAAGTGCACTTCTGTTACAGCGGTAGCGCACGTTTCATTTGGACACTGAATACTTGCTGCCCGTTGTCCTATTCCCCTATGTTTCTGCGTAACTGATCACCGCGAGTCTACAGGGTGGCGTGCACCATCCTGGAGTAAATTACTACGGAAGTAGCGTTTATTAAAGAAGTCCATACTACAGAAGTAAATTACTACGGGAGTTATTTACTCCGGAAGTAACGTCGGAGAGTTGAAGTACAATTTACTCTTTTAGTTACTACTACAGAAGTAGCGTTCGTTACTCGCGGAGTAATGCTGTGTTCGTGTATCTTCTTTAAAGAAATCCAAATAGATAAGGTTATGTGCGATAGGAAACGGGGGGAAAACGTAAGCAAAAAAGATAAATGCTTGTTAATAGAGATAATGACCATTTATGCAAAGGATATAAGGTGTAAGAAACACAACATAAAGATGCTGGATAAGAAAGGAAATTCATGGAAAGTCGTGGCGAAAGAATTCAATGCTTCGAGTGACGGAAAACGCAGTGAAAAGCAAGTTAAGATTCTGTAGAAGGACTGAAAAGCAAAGCAGAAAGTCATGGACACGCGGGAAAAATTAAAACTGATGGCGGTTTCTTCATACAGATGGCCTACATCCACAGCGAAATTTTCCCATTTTCACACCAGGCAAATGCTAGGTCTGTAGGCCCTACCTTAAGGCCACGGTCGCTTCCCAATCCCTAGGCCTTTCCTGCCCTATCGTTGCCATAAGACCTATCTGTGTCGGTGCGACGTTAAGCAAATTGAAGAAAAAAAAAAAGAAAAAAAAAAAACCTCTACCGATTTCTGAAAAGTTCACCGTTGTCACCGAGAGGGCAATAAATGGGAATATGCGCGCAGTCACAGTCAACTGCACCCACGACGTGTGGAAACCTGCCAACGTGAACAATATCCTTTTATTTTCCGAACGATCATCATTTGCAGGCGTACCTCCCTCTTAGCCTCAACTACTGCTTTAACTACGCGATGAAAGATACGGCTAGCAGTTGTGCGGTAAACGTTAATTAGATCACCGGCAACTGTACCGTACTGAAATGTTCCGATACGAAACACTCGTAGGGCACACAGCAACTGTAATTTTAGAGATACAACAAAATTAAGACAAGAATTCAGCTGTAAGAGATCTCCAAGTAGATTTAGAAGGAAAGTAAAGGATTCCTTCCTAAGACCTAAAAAGGTTCCTGAAACTCGCCGTGTTCACATTACACGGCTATCGCCTTTCACGCACTGTAGGCCTACGCACTATTACATTTCCCATCGTTTACTGCGTCGAGATTGTCAATATAATCTAAGTAATCCATAAACACGTTTGAAATGTCTTTCCTCTCATATACGGCACGATATTATCGTTAGTCAAAAGTCTAAACTTAGCTTACTCCATGCACGACGTGAGAGTAAATTCTACGCTATATTCGTACGTTATTTAATTCTTTAGTAATATACTACAAGATGGTGCTCTTCAACATTTTACTCTTGTAGTAATTTAGTCCAGGAGTATCTTGAGAGGACTAAAATACTTCGGAAGTAATTTACTCTCGTATGGCAGTCGCCGAATGCTGACTTCAAGAGTACTTTACTACGGAAGTAGAACTTACTCTTGGTTGGTGCACGCCACCCTGTATGATGCAGTATTACTCGAATACTGTGGACTGAAACATTTTTGAGATCACAGAATGTCCCGTACCCGAAACACTCGTAAAACTAGTGCAGTGGGATTTCCTGACGGCTAATAACAGCACGTTGCCCTGTATTTGGAATGCCCGCTTTCGCAATAGGAAGCCTGCTACTTGAGTAGTTTATATCTTTATTTCGAGACCCACCCGGAGCTGCGTGATGGGGATGTTCGAAGTTGTGGGTGCATCAAATAGGCCTACGTCAACATTTCTTTTTCTCCACTTTGGTCCCAAAAATACTGGGATGCGTAAATTATGCAAGGGTATTAATTACGCGAGAAAATACGGTAGTTTCCTTTATCAGACGGTAAAATTAACGGAAATTTATAGGTATTTCTGAACACTCGGGAGATAACGTTTGTTATATTTTTTTACCATAACGAGAAAAGAAAATACCAGAAACCGTCACCGACACAACCCCCTTAAAAACATTCAACTCATTAACATTATGCATTTAAATACGCGAAACTACCACATACAAAACATATGTCCCATACATTATTAACATACGACTTTGACAGAAAGGGGGGCGCGCATAGAAATGCAAGGAAAAACACGTGGCCTACAACTCCGACGAGACTACGCACAGAAACGATGTTAACAGCGCGCGAACAATACAATAACAAACTCATTCTTTCGCCCCGATTAACTGAGTCGCTACCGCGCGTTAGCCTGTCTTGCTTGCAGGACGATTGGCCCGATACGCGAAGGCGAAGGACGAAACACTCACGAAATAAAGCATCAAATAAATACGCTTGAAAATGAGGTTTCGTAAATTACACAAGCACATAAGAATTTATCCTTGATCCTAGGGGAAGAGTATTGGCCGTACTAGAGGTTATACTGGTCAAAAATAGGAAGAAGTAAAAATAAATCGGAAAATCGGAAGACGAGTTAAAAACCGGAAAGTTTCCGGGTAAATCGGAAGGGTTGGCAGGTATGCATATGGCTGATAAAACAGGCATGAGGGAGTTAGTAAAAATTAACTATGATCGATGGAAAACTGTAAATAAAAATGTAAACATACCCTGGGATGGGTTTAAAGCAATTGCTGATGAATATGAAAACAGGTCTGTACCTTTAAAGGTGGAAAGGTATGGTAATATTATAACAGAGAAGTAAAGAGACTAAGAAGGAGGTTGCGGCTGGACAGAAATAAAGTTGAAAATGACTGTGGAAGTAAGGAAATAAAGGAACTTACTAGGAAATTGAATCTAGCAAAGATGTCAGTTAAGGATAACATGATGGCAAGCGTCATACAAATTTTAGTGAAAAATGAAAGGGTATGTATACGTACTTTAAGGCAGAATCAGGTTTCAAGAAGGACATCCAGGAATCATAAATGAATTAGGGGAATGTGTATGCAAGGAACTCCAGAAGGCAGAAGTATTCAGTCATAAGTAAGTAAAGATTGTCGGTTACAAAAATAATCTCCAGATATAGGAGTTGATTAAAACAAACGAAATATTGAAATTTACCTGTGATAACAATGACATTTACAGTAAAATACAAAAGTTGAAAACTAGAAAAGCAGCTGGAATTGATAAGTTTTCTGGGGATGTACTGCATAGGCTACTTTGAACCACACTCAGTGCCAATGCAAAATGAGAGACTTTGTCTCATTTTTCAAAAATTGGTGCCTGCCTGGCCATCAGATGATATAGATGTTGATTCCCATAGGGAACCTGAAATATTTGTCCTCAACTGTACGCACTAGCCATGTGTCATGGTAGGTGTGCTATTTACCAACTGACGAGTCTAGCTTTGCAAAATGGGGCAAAACGCTGTCAACCAGGAATGAGTTCGCTGGAAAATTTATAATGTCCAATAACGGACCAACTATATTGGTATTATAAATTTATTCATTCAGGACAAATATTTTAGCTTCCCTATGGGAATCAACATCTATATCCTAAGTGGTATGTTCCGAGCTGTGAGTGGCGAGATGGCGTGGAATGACATCTTTAGACAAATAAGTTTGAGTGGTGTTTTTAAAAGCAGGAAAGATCACAATATGAAGTTGGAATTCAAGAGAACAAATTGGGGCAAATATTAGTTTATAGACAAGGGAGTTAAGGATTGGAATAATTTACCAAGAGAGGTACTCAATAAATTTCCAAATTCTTTGCAATCTTTTAAGAAAAGGCTAGGGAAACAACAGAGCGAATGCCCTAAATGCAGATCAATGGTGACAGATTGACTGATTGATTGATTGATTGGATTGATTGATTGTTCATCAATCACGAGGAATGTCACATGGACAGAGACAGGTCTTCTGGCGATGTTGTGATAAGAAAAGGGCTAGATCCCGACAGAAGTGACTGTGACTTAATTATAATGCAGCCCGAGGATTTGCCTGGTGTGGAAACAGGAAACTATAGAAAACCATTTTAGAATTTGCTTTACGTTGCACCGACAAAGATAGGTCTTATAGCGATGATGGGATAGGGAAGAGCTTTTTTTTTCTTTGCTAGTTGTTTTGCGTCACACCGACACAGATACGTCTTAGGGCGACAATGGGTTAGGGGAGGGCTCGGAGTGGGAAGGAAGCGGCCGTTGCCTTAATTAAGGTACAGCCCAGCATTTGTTGGGTGTGAAAATGGGAAACCAGGGAAAACCATCTTCAGGGCTGCCGACAGTGGGGTTCGAACCCACTATCTCCCAAATGCAATATTACACCTGCACGGCCAACTTGCTCGGTGTAGTCTGGTTTACTATCAATGAAGTTGATAAGTGTGTCCAAATCATCCTGCACATTTGACTGTTTAAACGTTCTTCTCTTACTTTCACTGATATCTGCTTCCTCTTCTTCACTGAAAACTCCTTGTGCGTAGTCCACTATTTCGTCCTCAGTCAGGATTTGGCAGCCAAAATCATCTTCATCTTTATCCAGCCAGACACAAACATCCTCCATGGTTGTAGCTCCAAATGCATCCTGGAAATCTGAATCTTCTAAATGATGATTGTTATTTAAAGTGGCCTAACAGCTAGGTCATAGACCCCTAATGGTACGAGGTGAACGAAATGAAAATTAAAACTTCAAAATGTATCCAATGAGTACAGTCTAAAACGAATGATGATGAAAATATGATTGTGAAACAAGAACTATCAGTGGATCCTATTCACAATGCCTCAAATACTGGGATGATACTTATCTAAAGGGGTCCAAAATCCAGGTCACTGGCCGCTCATAATGATTCTAATCACTGGTAAAGCAGAACCATGGTGTTCCTCCTATAGTGGTACTAATCACAGGTAACATAGGCTCATAGTGTTCCTCTCATGGTAGTACTAATCACAGGTAACGTAGGCTCATAGTGTTTCTCTCATGGTAGTACTAATCACAGGTAATGTAGACCCATGGTATATCAAACACAATGGCACCACTCACAAGTAACACAACCTATGGTGTTTTGCATATAAGGGTACTGCTCACAAGCAATGCAGACCCATGGTGTTCCTCACAGAGTGGGACTAATCACGGCCGTCAGTATTCCCGTTGAGTTCCTCACTTAGTGGAACTACTTTCTTTCTTTCTTTTTTTTTTTTTTTTTTTTTTTACGTCACACCAACACAGATAGGTCTTATGGCGACGATGGGATAGGAATGGCCTAGGAGTTGGAGGTAAGCGGCCGTAGCCTTAATTACGGTACAGCCCCAGCATTTGCCTGGTGTGAAAATGGGAAGCCACGGAAAACCATCTTCAGGGCTGCTGACAGTGGGGCTCGAACCCACGATCTCCTGGATGCAAGCTCACAGCCGTGCGCCTCTACGTGCATGGCTTAGTGGAACTAAGCAGCATATACGTGTACTCATGGTGTTGTGTTGCTCACAGAGTGATACTAATCATAGGCAATGTAGGCCCACAGTGTATCACACATTATGGTAACACTCACAGGCAACACAAACTCATGGTGTTTCTCACATAATGGTATTACTCAAAGGCAATGCAGACCCATGGTTTTTATCACAGTTGTACTTATCACGAGCGCCAGTCAAACCCGTGGTTTTTCTCAAAGTGGTGCCAAGTACAGGCAACGTAAAGTAATAGTGTTCCTTATAAAGTGGTATTACTTACAGGTAACGCAGACCCATTCTGATCACAGTAGAACCGGCCGGTGGAATGCACACGATGACACTTACCACAAACAAAGCCCAGATCCACAGTGTTTCTCGCATAATGGTACTGCTCCTATGTAACGTAGAGCCGTATCCCTAGGTCGCCCCATTTTAGTCATCTCTTACGACAGGCAGGGAATACCGCGGGTGTATTCTTCGTCTGCGTCCCCCCACCCACAGGGGTTTGTGTGTTTGGTCCACGAGAGCTATTTTATTTCACTCAAGTCCGCCAGCAAGCCGGTTAGGTCCCCCCTATCCGCCACCTGAGACGTGCCACGTTGGAGAATCTCCTCTCCCCCTGCTACACCAGGATAGTAGGTTTGTGAAATCTTCTGTTCCTTCAAAACCAAACTGTTTCTTTGGTGCACAGAAGAGTCATAGTTTTAACTTTACTCCAGCTGCAGACCTAGTTGAAAATGGCACTCTTGATGATGTTATAAGCTTTCAGTTTCATTACAGTCTGATCACCTATATTATCTTTGTCATTGTTTTCAACACTGAACGATATACATTCATCAAGTAGCTTGCATCTACCAGGTGGTTCACCAGCCCCTTGTGATTTAGTTTTATGCATCCTGCCAAATTTAGTACAATTCTGAAACACATTGGTCCCTCTCCCTAGACTGCGGTAATATAACGAGATGTGTGGTTACAGGCTAAAAACCAACACGAATTGTGAGCGCAACAATTAATTGTGAGTACCTCAAATGAACCCGTAAAATCAGCACAAATATGAAGAGTATTTACCTTACCACAGGAGGTGCACGCACAGACCAGGAACAGGTACTGTAAAGGCTGGAAGCTGCGGGCTTCACGTCAAGCCTCACAATAGCTCATTTGGCAGGGGCATGGTTGGAGTTGTGATCGTGGATAATGCTTGAAGGATCGAATCCCATTTAAATAGATTTTTTTTTTTTACAGCCAGTTGACTGGGATGTGTCAAGGTTACATACTTAATAGTTTCCACAGACTGATTTGTTTATTTGGTCCTGAAACGGCCATTGATATGGTGGAATATGACATGGAGCTGGGTTGGAAGAGGCTAGGAAACTCGTGACAAGACTTCAGTTATCTATGTCTTTTAATTTGTTAAGAAGGAGGCCAGTAGTGTAGCCAGAATTTCAGTTGGGGGGAGGAGGGGGGGGGGGGGCATTAAGATAGTTCTTCGCCCAGAGTTTTATTTTGATAGGTGTCCAAACTTCCAGAGTTTAGGTGGTATAGATTACCTAAAAAGGAAATGAGTACCCTTGGATCCAAGTAAGAGTGGTAGATTCGAGTGGATTCCGGAAGCAAATAGTAATCTTCTCCATCTTCTTCCCCTGCTTTTCCCACATCTGTGGGGTTGCGAGTGCAAACTGTCACACATGTGGATTTGGCACTGTTTTATGGCCGGATGTCGTTCCCAATGCCAACCCTATATGGAGGGATGTAATCAATGTTGTGTGTTTCTTTGGTGGTTGGTAGTGTAGTATGTTGTCTGAGTATGAAAAGGAAAGTGTTGGGACAAACACCCAGTCCCCAAGCCATAAGAATTAATCAGATGCGATTAAAATCCCCGACCTGGCCGGGAATCAAACCTGGCACCCTCTGACCCGAAGGCCTCAACAATGATCATTCAGCCAATGAGTTTGACTCCAGAAACTAACATTAATATACATTATATATAAAATGCTTAATAAAACTACATTCGTTAAAACTCCTGGGGTGACTGGACTCCTTGGACAACAACACCCCCGCCAACCACTGTTACTCGCATCCCAACATAACTGCACCATTTCATATATTCCGAGTACAAGTGAAATGAATGCAAGAATAAACCGTTTGAGTAAAGATGCAATATTCTGGTTTAGAATAAATATGGTAATGTTATTATATACATACATACATACATACATACATACATACATACATACATACATACATTATTATTATTATTATAGACCGCTATGCCTTTCAGCACTCAGTCCGCAAGCCTCTTTGAATTTACTAAACGTCGCCACAATCCTTTATTTGCAACTAGTGTTGTGGCCTCATTTAGTTCTATACCTCTTATCTTTAAATAGTTAATAATAATAATAATAATAATAATAATAATAATAATCATAATAGTAATAATTGTACCGGGCGGTACACCTCCACGCCGCTAATTTAAAATGTGCGCCAGTTGAAACTCCTCTGCAGGAGGAAGTCTGAACTTTATCGACGGTATGAATTTTCAAGTTTCTCAGAAGATGTCACTACTTGGAAAGTTTGGAGTTTTTGAACTGTGCCACTTTTGATGTATTTTTGTTTTACCGGTAGTAAGAAGTGTGAACTTTCTCTTCTAGAGGACACTACTGAAAAACTACAATGGTGCACCCTAGTGCGATGTGAAAGAACTGTTTTTTGGAGAAATTTTTATTTCAAAAGTTTGTTTCTTGTTAAATTTTTTTCTATTATTGTCTAAGTTGGCTGTATACCCCTCTCTTTCCCCTTGTTTTGTATTTAGCCAATCCCAAATTTCTTTAATTAATTTCTGACCAATCTGATGTATCTTCCCCCAACTTGAATATGCTGCTTATCCCTAACCAATAAAGTGATTGTGGGCGGGTGTTTTCTTCCCTAAAACGCCTCAAACTTTCCGCGAAAGTATATAAACTGCTGATTTTTGGGTCTCTGCGCCACTTCTGTTCCATCTTTCAGTGTGTAAAGTACATACCAGGGGGCGGGTAGCGCCTCTTTCTTCGGCAGCGGTCAACAACAAGGTAATGGCCGATTAATAACTTCTTTCTTTGCTAGCTCAGCAGTTTAACTCTCGGGGCGGGTCCGAAGTTTTTCCATAATGTAACCATCCTTAAAATGTAAAGACCCTTGGTATCTATTCTATCTTTAAACTGCATATCGGGATAGAGAGTGCTTAACCCTCTCGAGCTCCCACTCATATTGTTTTGAGGTGAACTTATTTTTTCTCAACCTATTCTTCTTTAACGTAATGTAAATTGTTTCTTTCTTAAGTCACCTCTTTAGTATGGGATTAGCCCTTGTATTAACGGCCTAGTGCCAAGTAGGTTTTAAACAAAGTGTATTAGGAGCGCAAGTTCGCCTCCTCTCAAATTGTTATTTTAGAGGTCATGTAATTAATCTTTTTCTCACTTAATAGACCTCAGTAGGTTGGGTATTTTACCCCTGTGTCTATGTCCTGAGAGGACAACTTGAAGGTGGAGTTTGGTGTGGCCTTTGAGAGGCTAAAAGTTTGAGAGCGAGTGGCTCTTTCTTGAAAATTGAGTGTTGTATGCCTCGAGGAGGCTTTTCTGTGTAATTTGGAGCAAGTGCTCCTGAGCATGAATGGGGTTTTCGGCCCCTCTGTTAAAACTTATTTTGGAGTAAGGTTGGGCTGATTGCCCAAGAATTGTGAAGTCGGGGCGCGAAGCCCAAATCCGCTAAATATTGTAACTACATTTTGGTTGCCTTGCTACTCTGTACCTGCCATGCTTGTTATTTCTTTATTTTGAAAAGAAAATATAACCTTGTTAATTTTACATGAACTTTAATTTCGTAGCTTGAGACCCGTTCACACCCGCACTTTCTTTCACCTCTAACTACCGCAAAAACACGGTAACAATAATAATAATAATAATAATAATAATAATAATAATAATAATGTTATTTGCTTTACGTCCCACTAACTACTTTTACGGTCTTTGGAGACGCCGACGTGTCAGAATTTAGTCCCGCAGGAGTTCTTTTACGTGCCAGTAAATCTACCGACATGAGGCTGTCGTTTTTGTGCACCTTCAAATACCACCGGACTGAGCCAGGATTGAACCTACCAAGTTGGGGTTCGAAGGCCAGCGCCTTAACCGTCTGAGCCACTCACCCCGGCTAAACAGTTAGAAACTGAGTCTAACCATCGTCATCTTGGTCTCCCTCTACTCCTCTTACCCTCCATAACAGAGCCCATTATTCTCCTAGGTAACCCATCCTCCTCCATTCGTCTCAGGTGACCCCACCACCGAAGCTGGTTTATGCGTACAGTTTCATCCATGAGTTCATTCCTAACAGCCTTTAGCTCCTCGGTCCGAGTACCCTCCTGCCATTGTTCCCATCTGTTTGTACCAGCGATCCTTTTCGCTCCTTTCATGTCTGTTACTTCTAACTTATGAATAAGATATCCTGAGTCAACCCAGCTTTCGCTCCCGTAAAGCAAAGTTGGTCCGAACACAGACCAATGTAAAGATAGTTTCTTCCGGGAGCTGACTTCCTTCTTACAGAACATTAGCTTTACTACACCTTGATTCAATTTCACTTTATATATTACCATCCTGGGAGAACACACAACCTAAATACTTAAAATTTTCTACCTGTTCCAGCTTCGTATCACCAATCTGACATTCAAATCTGTTGAATTTCTTATCTACTAACATCATGTTCGTCTTCGAAAGGCTAATTTTCATACCATACTCATTTCACCTATTTTCAAGTTCCAAGATATTAGACTGCAGACTTTTGGCACAATCTGCCATTAAGACCAAGTCGTCAGCATAGGCCAGACTGCTTACTACATTTCCACCTAACTGAATCCCTCCCTGCCACTTAATACCTTTCAGCAGATGATCAATGTAAACCACTAACAGAGGGGTGAAAGATTACAGCCTTGTCTAACCCCTGTAAGTACCCTGAACCAAGACTCATTCTAACATCAATTCTCACTGCAGCCCAATTGTCAACATATATGCCTTTGATTGATTTCAATAATCTACCCTTAATTCCATAGCCGCCAGTATGGCGAATATCTTCTCCCTCTGCACCCTGTCATGCATTCTCTAGATCTACGAAACAAAAACACAACTCTCTATTCCTCTTGTGACATTTTCAATTACCTGGCGCATACTGAAAATCTGATCCTGACAGCCAATCTCTGATCTGAAACCACAGTGGTTTTCATCCAACTTCCTCTCAACGACTGATCGCACCCTCCCTTCCAAGATGCCTGTGAATACTTTGCCTGGTATACTAATCAAGGAGATATCACGATAATTGTTGCAATCTTTCATGTTTCCTTGTTTATAGATAGGTACAATTACTGCTTATGTTCAATCTGAAGGTACCTTACCAACACTCGATGCTAATATTACTACTCTATGAAGCCATTTCATCCCGGCCTTCCCACTATACTTCACCATTTCAGCTCTGATTTCATCTATTCCTGCTGCTTTATGACAACGGATTTTATTTACCATCCTTTCCACTTCCTCGAATGTAATGTCACCAACATAATTTTCTTCCTCCCCATGAGCTTTGTTGTTCGCGACACCTCCATGAAGATTTCCTTTTACGTTGAGAAGATTTTCAAAGTATTCCTTCCACCTGTCCAGTGATTCCCTGGGATCTGTTATGAGTTCACCTAAATTACTGAAACCACTGTTCCTTTCCTTTTTCCTTCCCTTCCTAAGATTCTTTATTACTGTCCAGTAATGTTTCCCTGCTGCTTGACTTAGCCTTTCCAGATTATTGCAAAAATCTTCCCATGACTTCTTTTTGGATTAAACAACTATTTGTTTCGCTTGGTTTCTTTCTTCTACATACAATTCCCGGTCTGCATAGGCCATTGTTTGGAGCCATTTCTGATAAGCCTTCTTTTTACGTTTACAAGGTGCTCTCACTTCATCATTCCACCAAGATGTTCGCTTTTTTCCGTCTTTACACACAGCTGTTCCTAGACATTCCTTTTCTGTTTCTACTACAGCATGCCTGTATGCCACCCATTCTCTTTCTATATCCTGAAACTGCTTACTGTCCACAGTTCGAAAATCATATCCACGTACTTTTGTCTAATTTCCTCGCCATGGAGATCTTCTACCCTTATTCGTTTGCAGACAGATTTCATTTTCTCTACTCTAGGCCTTGAGATACTTAGTTCACTACAGATCAGATAGTGGTCTGTATCATCGAAAAATCCCCGAAAAACCTGTACATTCCTAACAGGCTTCCCGAATTCGAAGTCGGTTGAGATATAGTCTATTATGGATCTGGTACCCCTAGCCTCCCATGTGTAGCGGTGAATAGCCTTATGTTTGAAGAATGTATTCATAACTGCTAAACCCATACTAGTACAGAATTCCAGCAAACGCTTCCCATTCCCATTAGCTTCCATTTCTTCCCCACATTTACCAATCATCCTTTCGTATCCTTCAGTTCTATTTCTAATTCTTGCATTGAAATCACCTATTAGCACTATCCTATCCTTGCTGTTGACCCTGACTACAATGTCACTCTATGCTTCATAAAACTTGTGAACTTCATCCTCATCCGCACCCTCGCATGGTGAATACACCGAGACAATTCTCGCCCTAATTCCTCCAACTGCGAAATCTACCCACATCATTTGCTCATTTATGTGCCTAACAGAAACTATGTTGGGTGCAATAGTATTCCTGATAAACAGTCCTACCCCATACTCTTCCCTTCCCTTTTCAACAGCCATCAAGTACACTTCATAACCTTCTATTTCCTCCTCGTTATCTCCCCTTACCCGAATATCACTTATTCCTAGCACATCCAGATGCATCCTCTTTGCTGACTCAGCCAGTTCTACCTTCTTTCTTCCATAAGCCCCATTAATATGGATAGCTCCCCATCTAATTCCATTTTGTTCGCAAAGTTGTTTCCAAGGAGTCCCTCGCCTGTCAAATGAGAGTGGGACTCCATTACTCCCATAGGTCTGAGGCTTGCTTATAACGTTCTGAGCTCAGTAAATTCATGAAGCAGGATGCTACCCTACTTGCATATAGTCAAAGTGAGGATCTCTCCTCTAACGGGTTAGGAACCACCGGTGGATTGTATAGTCCTAGCCACCTGAGCACAAGGAGGGCCATGACTCAGAATATGTCCGAGATGCCCACTCCCATTCCATAGTAACTGGTATCCCGACTCTCAGGACCACTTACTAGGCCACTCAGCCGTTGCTCATAGTTCACGAACTAGGACGTGACTACAGTAACCCACACCATGAAGCATAATGTTATTATTAGAGGGCGGATTTATATGACCTAAAAATGTATGAAATATGTATGCACTTATGACCTAAAAAACATAAAAATATGACCTATAAAATTCAAAATATGACTTAATGAATAGCATCTACGTTACATAGAAGCACTTTTATTACGATTGCTACAGGCTGCAATTAATTTACAGATTAGAAAATGTTTAATTCTTCGAAATCTCTAACCCAAAATCAACTAAAATGATGAATAATTCATGAACTCGTTAAGATTACACTGCATACTCCTAGGCAAGGACGGACCCTGTGGAGGACATAAACACTACAGTCAATTTTACTGTTCAATATTCAATCAGTTTTAATTTATACACAACACATATGTTATTTGAATGAAACTTTCATACCTGATCTATTCTCCATTATCAGAATTGTTGCAATTTATGCCCACATGCATCTTAAGATTGTTGAATGAGAATCCTCTTCTGTTGTCGCTGAGTAAGGTCTTGTAGCGAGAAAAACTTCTTTCGACATCACATGATGTAACGGGAGCGTACTTGAATAGAGTTAAATCACTTGGAGAAAATTTCTGGAAATCTGCAGATGAAGGGTTTCCACAAAGAATGTCACTTATTCCACGCAGGTACACAAGTCCACTATTTTTTTCCAGTACATTTTCTAATTTTCTACACACCCTAGATGCTATTGTCCCTTTCGCAAGCTTTAATTCCTGTTCAATGCACTTTACAACATCCAGTGCATCGCTTAGTTCTGCATCTGAAACTTCCAATTGCGTGATTGCTCCAGATAAAGAATTAAAATCGGACTTTATGTAAGCCAGGTCCGCTTTTAATGTAGTGCTTGAAAATAAATCTTGAGTGGTTTTTATGGAGGACGATTCTGCAGGATCAAAAGTCTTCACGATCTTCTCCACGACATCTAGGTTGTTGCAATAGTACACTACAGCATCAAGCCAAGTCCCCCATCGCGTTATAACTGGCTTGGGATGTAGGGGTAGTGAAGGTGCTTCTTCTTGAAATTTCTGAACGCGAAATGGAGCTTTGACAAACACTTTCTTACAGTTCGATATTAATTTATCAACTTCAGGGTAGCTACTTCTAACTTCTTCAGCTGCCCTATGCAAGGCATGTGCAAGACATGTCACATGTATCATTTTCGGGTATAGCATTTTAAGTCCCTTGGCTGCCTTCATCATATACGGAGCAGCGTCAGTTACAAGTAGAAAAATGTGCTCACTGTTTGCCCTGTTTGGCCACAACAGATTCATTGAATTGTCGAAGAGAACTGCAATGGTGGAATGGTTTGTCTTCTCTAGCACTTCACATGTCAGGAGGAACGTATCTCCAGGCCGGTCTTCCTTCAGCGTGCCAACGATCACATTTGCTACATATCTTCCATCCACATCTGTGGTCTTGTCTATTGAAACCCATATCTTACTGTCTCCCACGCCACGCCACGCCTTATTATATCCAATATCTCTTCATAACAAGGGGTCAGATAGTCCTTCCTGAGAGTAGATTCGTCGGGAACAGAATGCTTTGTATATTTTTCAAGAAACTGTCTGAAGCTTTGGCTGTTAAGTCTCTTTAAAGGGATAATAGACGGAACCATCATCTTGCAGAGATCTTGTGAAAATTGTGAACACTGTGAACTTGATGTCGGGGTTTCGAATAGCAGACGTTGCCTATTTTCGAGTGCAGAATATCTAGTTACACAATTCTTATGTTTTACAGTATTACAGTGTTGTTGCACAGAGAAGCGTTTTTCGGCAGTAACTTTTACCTCACACAACTTACAGAATAATTTCACTCCATCCGTTCTGAATAAATTTTCACCGAACTCGTGAACAAAACTTCGCAACTTTCCACAAATTGAGACTTTCGTTTTAGGCATATTGAAAGGAACTGAATGACTGAAGCTCCCTAATGACCAAGGTCATTCAGTGTGTTGAAGGTGGAAGAGGGAAGGGGAAGGGGAGAAAGAAGAACGACGACAAATAACTGCAGAATTACCTCTGCTTTCGTGTAAACAATAGCCCGGTTTCCAGGAATTGACACAGCTAGCAAACAATAGCTCCTACCTGTTAGAAACATTCCATACACTACTTCATAATGGTTCTTCAATAGTATATTCCAGTCTATCCTGAAAAATAATTTCTAGAGCTTATTCTGAATTTTATAATATGAAATTAAAATGAAAATTACCAAAATATGCCGTTATAATGATATTTTGTTGAAAATATGCCATAAAACTTAACAAAGCCAAAATATGCATTTATATGCCCAATAAAACCTGTTTAATTTTGATTATCATGCTTGGAAACGTGTTGAAAATACAAGACTATAAGATATAATGTTAAGGGAAAAAATATTACTGGTCATAGAAATCCGCCCCCTAGTTATTATAATATTATTATAATAATGGTCATGTGATAAGTAATTAAGAAGTGACATTTTACACGAATAATGCGCAAAGAAATGCCGCATCAGATACAGGTTTCTCGCCCTCCTTGTCCATGGCTAGATGATGAAACCAAGAGAATGATGACCCACCGTGACTCATTCTGATATAAACAAACCCTAGGTGACACAGACTTCGAATCTTACAGCATCTTAAGAAATCGCACAAAGCAGTTAATCAGAAGTAAAAATGTACCGTATATATTTCCGGAATTTAAATTCTAATAGGAAAACGTCAACAGGGACAGACAACTCCTGACAATGCACTTGACAAACTGAACAATTACTTTAGTAGAATAAATATTCAACCTACCCCAATTAACTGCACCAACACACCAACCTCCCCTCCACTCAATCCACCAGTCACATTTCACAGTATCACAGAAAATCAGGTTACAAAGGCTTTGTACTCGATTAAATCAAAGACTACAGATGTAGTGATATTCCTGTTACTTTTATAGATAACATTATGGGTGCTGTCCTGCCTGTACCGACAAACATACTGAACTAATGTTTACTAAACGGAACTTTCCCTACTGTCTGGAAAACAGCCAATATTATACCGGTACCTAAGAGTTTAGACCCACAATCATCCTCTGACTATCGTCCTATGTCCGTACTCCCCGCACATCCTAAAGCCTTTGAACGTTTAGTATACGAGCAAGTTCTGGAATACCTAAATAATAATGTACTTTTGGACTCTTTGCAATCTGGACTTAAGAAGGGTCACAGTACCGTGACAGCACTTATGAAGGTTACTGATAGAAACGCTATGGACAAACGACTGCTCACTATACTTATCCTTCTTGACTACAGTAGCGCCTCTTGACACTATAGAAATTCCGACTATGATAAAGAAAATGGAACTGCTAAATTTTGACCTGGCTGTGCTTAAGTTTTTTAGTTCTTATTTGAGTAACCGTCAACAGCGTGTAACAGTAAACAACAAGGCCTCTAAATGGAAAATGAACTTAGCGTTGTCCCACAGGGCAGTTTCAGGGCCCCTAATTTACTTTAGTAGAATAAATATTCAACCTACCCCAATTAACTGCACCGACTCACCGCCCTCCCCTCCAGTCAATCCACCAGTCACATCTTTCAAATATATCGACACTGCAAGACAAGATATTAACAATGACCTCCGACGACTCAATATATATACACAATGACATTCTCTTATACTAAACTCCACAAAATCTCAGGCAATCATAATTGGATCACGAAAATTACTGAGTTGCTCAAACAATATTGCAATCCTGCCTATGCTACTGAATGGTAACATTATTCCCTACAGTACAACGGTTAAAAATCTCGGCATAATGATAATATAAATTTCATGTGGCTATTTCTAGCCAAGTGCAGCCCTTGTAAGGCAGACCCTCCGACGAGGGTGGGCGGCATCTGCTATGTGTAGGTAACTGCGTGTTATTGTTGTGGAGGATAGTGTTTTGTGTGGTGTGCGAGTTGCAGGAAAGTTGGGGACAGCACAAACACCCAGCCCCCGGGCCACTGGAATTAACAAATGGAGGTTAAAATCCCGACCCAGACGGGAATCGAACCTGGGACCCTCTGAACCAAAGGCCAGTACGCTGACTATTCATCCAACAAGTCGGAAGGCGTAATGATGAATGAAACACTTGATTGGTCTGATCACACAAAAGAAATACATAAAATGATTTTTGGAGTGCTTCAACCTCTTAAACGGCAGAAGGATGTATTTCCATTTGAGCTACATGCCAAGCTAATATAGACACTCATTCACAATATTATTCTTGATTATTGTGGCGTTGTTTTAGTTGACATGACGAGAGAAGAAACACTTAAACTCCAACAAGCACTGAATTCCTGTCTGCAATTTATTTACAATATCGGGTACGATGTTCATATCACCCCATACTATCAGGCTGTCTCATGGCTGATAAACGTCGACAGCTACACACTAACGATGGTGTTTAGAGTGTTAGCTGAAAATCAGCCACTGTATATTTCTTCTAAATTCACCTTTTTATCATCATTTCACAACTTAAATACACGTTCTAGATTCATTCTTTCTATTCTATTCCACTGCACCGCACAAATAAAATTAATAAATCATTTGCGGTGACTGGCGCCAGATTATGGAATTCCCTGCCAGCTCAGGTCAGAGAAACTAGCTTTTTTATCACGATTTAAGGTCACCTGCTGGGACTACCTGCTGAGGACAGCTGACTGAATGGTTGAAGTATGAATGTATACGTGCCTGAGGATTAGTCATTTTTAAGAGTTTTTAATATTAATTTAGTTAGTAATTTATTTAAATTTATTTTCAATTCTATTAATTTATGTAGTTTTAGCTATCCCATTATTTTATTTAAGATTCTGATTAGTATGTGGTTAAGTGTACCAGAGGGCTTCGAGCCCTAACTTCGCCACTGTAAAGGCGGAATGAATGAATGAATGAATGAATGAATGAATGAATGAATGAATGAATGAATAAATAAATAAATAAATATAGAATGTAAAGCATATGGATATAGATATTTTGTTAGTTGGTAAAGATAAATACACGTCACAACATATGCTAGGTAGGCTTTACCTTGTCCTATTAGTTTCCCTTGTGGTTAGGGCCACGCAGCTGTGAGCTTGCATCCGGGAGATAGTGGATTCGAACCCCATTGTCGGCAGCCCTGAAAATGGTTTCCTGTGGTTTACCATTTTCACACCAAGCAAATTCTGTGTCTGTACCTTAATTAAGGCCACAGCCGCTTCCTTCCCACTCCTATGCCTTTCCTATCCCACCGTCGCCATAAGACCTATCTGTGTCGGTGTGATATAAAGCAAATTGTTAATTAGTTTCCCTCGTAAGCCTGGGATACAGAATATAGTAATATAAAGTTAAAGTTTTGTGACGCTAATGTTTGTATCTATAATTTTTATTAACATGCCAGAAAAAAATGACACGGAGTTGTTGTCATTTCAACACCGCTTTAAAGGCCACCTACCCAAGCCGGGATCTGAACCTGCAAACTCTGACTCAGAAGGATAGCGACTCAACCAACTGAACCAAGTGAAAAGGAGGTGTTTGTGATTATTGTTATAAATAGATGCAGTTAGGATTTTTACAAAGGTTTTATGAGGAGCATTTATTAAGGTGCATGTTTTCCAACTGTCCTAAATGCACGAGGCCGGACAGAAGAACTACTGTAGCTGAAGCTAAAGAGCCTTGCAGGGGTGTTGCTTCTTTCTCTGTTCACTTTTCCAAACCAAACTCCATGGAATAAAACACCCGAAGGGCCATTGCCTACCAAGCGATCGCTGTTGAGCCCAAAGGCCTGCAGATTACGAGGTGTTGTGTGGTCAGCATGACGAAAACTCTCCGCCATTATTCTTGGTTTTCTAGACCGAGGCCGCCATCTCACCGTCAGATACCTGCTCAATTATAAGCACATGGGCTGACTGTACCTCGAACCAGCCGTCAGATCCAGGTAAAAATCCCTGACCTGACCGAGAATCGAACCTGGGGACCCCAGTAAGCGGCAGGCTTACACAGGCGTACACCGCAGGACCGGCTGGTTACTTTTAGGTCTCCTTATATTTTAGAATTTGACTTAAGGCATCCTGCATCCGATTCCCGGCTCTGACAGAGTTAAGAAGGGCATGGGATTGGAAAGATACAGCCTTTTTTGTAGGTGCAGTAGTGTTGGCCTTGAGTCTCCCGTAATCAAAATATCTACGACCTGCAATGCAGTCACCTTCACGGGGCGTAGTATCAAAGCGGTTCCTTCTTTTAAGAAGATAAATTAAATGAAGATTATACTTTCTAACAAACGAAGAACGATATTATCAATATTACGAACAGTTTCAATAATGCAGCCGGTTTATGTTAAGAGTACAGAAGCTATGATTGTACATGGTAACAATCAAAACTAACAATATCTACTGAAAGTCCGTCACCGCACTCGGTAGGACCGGCTTTCTTTTCATATCCACCGAGCGAGTTGGCCATGCAGTTAGTGGTGCACAGCTGTGTGCTTGCATCCAGGATATAGTGGGTTCAAACCCCACTGTCGGCAGCCCTAAAGATGGTTTTCCGCGGTTTCCCATTTTCACACCATGCAAATGCTGGAGCTGTACCTTAATTAAGGCCGCTGCCACTTCCTTTCCACTCTTAGCTCTTTCCTTTTCTATCGTTGCCATAAGACCTACGGTGCAACGTACACCATATTCTAAATAAAAAATATTTTCACAACCTCTTCCAAGGAAACGTTGTATCCACGCTACTGGCCTGGACTTATACCCCATCCACTGAAATTATTTTGTGCGTACGCCACTGCATCCACTCACCGTTTAAGGTACAAGGTACGCCCAAAGAATGGTTGGATACTCAAAATACACCACCATAAACAATGCGGTTATGCCTCAAAAGTACTAAAGAATGGTGAAGGACGGGATCTAGTGTTTTAGGTAGAATTTGTATCAATAGAACGTGACTTCCCATTTTAAAAAAGTTTCATGCATCGGCCGGCCCCGTGGTGTAGGAGTACGGAGCTTTCTTCTTACCCGGAGGCCCCGGGTTCGATTCCCTTCCAAGTCGGGGATTTTTACTTGGACCTGAGGGCTGGTTCGAGGTTCACTCAGCCTATGTGTTTTGAATTGAGGAGCTATCTGATGGTGAGATAGCGGCCCCAGTCAAGAAGGCCAAGAATAACGGTCGAGGGGATTCGTCGTGCTGATCACACTACACCTCGTAATCTGCAGGCCTTCGGGCTGAGCTGCGGCCGCTTGGTAGGCCAAGGCCCTTCAAGGGCTGTAGTGCCATGGGGTTTGGTTTGGTTTTTTCATGCATCGACTGCAATTTAAGCCTGGGCCATCCTGATGAGAAGATTTAGAACCGGAACCGAGTTATCACGCCCGCCAATTACAAAATAGTTACCCGCACTTTTGATGGTGCCATTTGAGGTTCCAATCAGTCCCTGGGCATTTGACAAAATATATAGGCCTACCTATAGAACTTAGGCATGCGAACTGTCGTGCTACCGTTAGAATAAAAAACCTTTTTCATAACTTACCGACGATGCACATAGTTTTGACTTCTTAGTCAAAAAAAAAGTTACTTATATGACACAAAATGAGGAACTAACGTGCAGCTCACAATCCTGTCACAGTCTTCCCAACGCTGCAACTTAAACACAGCACATCTCTCAACCACGGTACAACCAGAGGATCCCTAGGACATAGTTCTTTCCTGGAACCGATGTGCAAAAGCTGACACAATGTTGTAAGCTTGCAACTCTTTCTCACCGTGGCCCCCATTATCTCGGTGGTCTCATTCCGGCCCCCTACTGAGTAATCCCTCACTAATTGCCCTTTTCCTCATCTCTTGACATTTGTCAACACACGGTTACATTCCCAATACTGAGGCCTCTACAGGGAAATATCCCTGCGCCTCACAATCCTAAGCGTTTTCCTTTCATTCAAGCAGTACAAATATGGAGAAATGTATGGATCTATTGAGCCTTGCTAGTAAATTGTTTGTCGCTACGTTAATTTGACATTTCGGCTAAGTTTTTAAGTTGTTCATACTGTACGTAAAACAACGGCTGATCCTCGCTCTAGTTTCAGGAAACATTTTGGGGGGGCGGGCCCCCTGCCTCCCTCCCCCCCCCCCCGGCTACACCAGTGAAGGAAGCCATACTTTACAGTGTCAACTTAGTCAAGAGAGACATAAAAACTTTCCAGTCTGTCAAACACACAAAATTTCAAATAAATTGTAGCGCTATAAACATACCTTTAAAAAATACACATTATTATACAAAGAAGACTGGTAAGTTTTTATGTCGTCTGTCTTTTAACGCAACACCTGCTCGAACTGATGACCTTCGTGGTCGATACAGAGCTTGCGAGAGGAAATACAAATTTTCCTGACTCAAACTGATAAATATTTAGAATGATGCTGTCACAGTCCATATTACAGACATGACAACCTTTTGGGATTCTGCCGTACCAAAGGAGACGAAGAGAAATTTTGTATGTTTTGCGGATATTTTGCTCCACTTCTTTAGAAAGAAATGAGTTTGCCCACGACTAAGACATTTATATATTACCCTTCTGAAAGTCTCTGAAAAAACAAAGAATTTCTCTTTGCTATCCTTAACATTTTTTCTTTCTTTTTCTTCTCCGTTTTCTTAAGAAGGAAGCCATTCTTTCCACTGTTGACTTAGTTAAATGAAACATGTCATTCTTTGTTTAAGAGTGTGTATTTTTATTCCTTGTTTATTAATGTGTTGTTTTACAGGTATGTTACAATGTAATATTTATACCTAACTTGTATGCTTGACAGGCTGAAAAGCTTTGTTAAGTTACATCTTTAACATCGCAAAATCCCTAAAGTTATCATGCCTGTCGATAAACAATCTGTGGAAATTCAAAATCTGTCATTCATAACCGGCTGGGAGATGTTGTATAATGCTAATTTTCCTAAGGAGTTAGTTTGCTTGAAAACATGTGAAAGCAATTCACGGCTTGTCTTATAACCCATAAATTTTAACTTCCTTGCTATTGCTACTACCTTTTTAGTTACACATTCACATATCTTTTTTTTTTTTCCTGGAGACATCCCTTGTTTGTTCAGGAAGAACTTTGTTTTTCATCCAATCACGTATGAAACTCTCGTCCACATTGTACTTTCTGCAGCAGTTACCAATTCACTCTGCTACTTCAATAATGTGGATATTTTCTTTAGCTGAGAATGACCTACAATAAGAAATAGCACCAGCCATCCCAAACACGTGATACTACTTAAACTAATGCCACACAAATTACGCAATATGTACGCGGCACTCTTCACACTTGTGGTAGGAACAGATTTGTCAACAGGTTGGGCAGAAAAATAATGTCATATTTTTTATGTCCCACTAACTACAATTTTTGTTTTTTGTAGAGGTTGAGATGCCAGAACTGTGTCCCGCAGTAGTTCATTTATATACCAGAAAAATCTACCAACACCGAGGCTGACATATTTCAGCACCTTCAAACACCACCAGACGGAGCTAGGATCAAACCTGACAAGTTGGGCTCAGAATGCCAGTGCTCTACCATTCAAGCTACTCAACCCGGCAGAGCAAAAATACCAACTTCCACAATTCTGGGTGTCAAGAACACCACACCAACCTTCACAAAAGTAACATCCGCACCCCCACTTATTCCCGCCAAATTTTGAAACAAATATGCAGGGATTATTTGAGCATACAGTATACACTATTATTTTGTTGACATAAGGTCATTTTTTCCCCTTTATTTTGCATTTTATACAGCAGTACTTTTCAGATTGATTCATTTCAATAAAATTGAAGGTTTGAATTAAATGACACTGTAAGGCTCAACCTTTACTTGGAGAACTGATGTGGTATCTTTGTACACTGTACAATCTTATAATTCTTTGCTGGAGAACCCACATTCCTGTAGTGAGGAGATGTTGGAGCTTATAATAATGGTAATTTTTATGTTCCACTATACATTTATGGTTTTCTGAGATGCCAGGGTGCTGGAATTTTGTCCTGCAGGAGTTCTTTTGTGTGTCAGGATCTACAGACACAAGGCTAACAAATTTGAGCACCTTCAAATATCACTGGACTGAGCCAGGATCGAACCTGCCAAGTTAGGCTACGAAGGCCAAGGCTCTACCGTATGAGCTACTCAGGCCGGCAGACGTTGCAGCTACTCTGGGCAACACACAAAGTGAAAGGCAAGGGGTAAATCCTAGCAAGGAATCAGGTATAATGTACATATTTATATACTAATATTTCAATGTGGTAGCTGAAATACACAAGTGCAAATATAATAGGTTGGTTCAAAAAAAAAAATGAGCCGGACTATACAAAATAAAAACCGTTGAAAGGGTCATGTCATTGCCTGCACAAGAAGATGAGGTCCCTATAAGAGCGTTGAGTCCAAAACTCACCGCTAGAGTGACATGGGCGCAACACCCGCATGACGACAGAGCTAGCACGTGCACGCGTTGATGGTCCACTGCACTCTGTCGTGCTGAAAACAGTGAAATGGAGGCTTCAAAAGAAAAGAAAAAGGGATAAGTGCATTTCCTGATGGCGGAAGGAGTGCAGAAAATGGAAATTCATCGAGAAATGGCACAAATGTACGGAGAGCACTGCATGTTCATTGCAAGGGCCAAGGCATGGCACAAGCGATTCAGAGAAGGATGGATGTCATTGCCCCATGATGCACTGTCTGGAACGTCACACCGCATTACCGATACCATTGTCCAGCAGGTTGATGCCCTCATTATGCAAGACCGGCGAGTTACGGCAGCAGCCATCGCCGGAGAGTTCAGAGTGAGCACCGGAAGTATTCACGCAATCATTAAAGACAGACTGAAATTTAGCAAAAGGCACGCAAAAAGGATGCTTCGCTGCCTTCAGCCAGCACAGGAAACATATCCAATGAGACTCTCTCCTAAACATCTGCTGTGTTATGCCAAGGAAGGGAATGAAATCTGTCACGAGTGGTCGCTGGAGACGGGAGATGGTGTCATAACTTTGATCCCGAGTCAAAATGACGAAGTCTCCATTGGAAGCAAGCAGGATCACTGCCACCCAAAAAATCCAAGGCCATCCGCAAAAGTGTGGAAAAGGTTTTGCCCATTTTCTTCTTTGACCAAAAGGGTCCCCTTCTTATGGACTTCCTGCAGCATAGAACAATGGCGAATGGGCAGCAATACTCAACGCACAAAGCATTAACACCCTTTGCAGAGCGATCAAATCAAAATGACCAAGACAGCTCACCAGCAGGATATTTCTGATCCACGACAATGCAAAGACCCATACGGCAAACGCAGTCAAGGAGCTCTTGCAGATATTCAAATGGGAAGTCTTCAGTCACCCTACATACAGTCTGAACCTGTCTCCCTGTGATTATGCCATTTTTGGTGACCTACAGAAGGCTCTGAGAGGCAAACGATTCATCTTGAATGATAACATTAAGCTATGCATTCGAAACTATTTCAAAACACAGCCCCAGGAATTTTACGAGACGGCCATTCACCGCCTTGTGTTGCAGTGGAACAAGTGCCTCAACAGAGCTGAAAAATACTTTTGAAACAATAGTAGTGGTTTTCATTTTATAGCCTACAGCTATTTTCTTTTTGAATGGCCCTCATACCTAAATATAAGAGAACTCTTTTCTTCCAACAGATGCTAAATACTATTTTGTAACACGTGCGAGATGAAAGCAGCGGCTGATAAAAACTTACCATTCAAAAGCATATCGGTTGAAACAAACAACTGTGTGGTGTTCAGAATGCCAGTCAGAGGAGGAGGGCCATTCTAAGTTATCCTGGATGAGTCTACACTAAGAAAAACTAGTTGCCAACTGCTACGATGAAACAATTCTGAAAATTATGCAAAGAGTCTGCGGAAAGAAGTTTTTTTGTTACAACTGATGAGACTAACCATGGAGTCTGCCGTTACATTGCCAATGTGATTGTGGAAACATATGCCTCCTTACAAGTTCCGGAAAGTGAAAACCATTCCAGAATGTGCAGACTTTTTAACAAATCGATGGATCCACTGTGGCCGCAGGATGTAAGGCATGATGACGTCTAAAATTTTGTAACATATCCTGCGGCACATATTGTCTAGCCTGCAAAGGCAACAAAGGCATTTTACTCCACAATGGTGGGTGTACATAATTTGACTTGCCCATGTGCTCCACAGAGTTGTGGAAGAGGTCAAGGAAGTTTTCCAAAAATTTATAAAACATTTTTCACATTGTAAGAAGGTAAGGCTCCATCACAAAGGGAACTATTTAAATCTCCATTAAATCACCAGCACCAGACATTCAACTATCTCTGCAGTCCACTATCTCCATGGATTTGTGCCCCACTGGACATGGTGGATTTTTTTTTTTTTTTTTTTGAACAATGAAGCAGTAAATCTAACCTATATTACATATGGCCCAAGCACGTTTATGCCTCAGTTCCCTCAAAAAGAAAATTTTTAAAATATCATTTTCATCAGAAATTTTATGGTAGTAGTTGCACAAGAAACAAATCAACTTTTACAAGGATGTAACCTAATCTACACAACTGTCATTTCTTGCACTAGATATCATAGCATTCTATCCAGTTTATTACCAAGCACTGGATATTCAGTAGCAAAAGCAAGCCTTGAATGGGTAGAACTGTTCATTTATGGTTATAAAGGCACCTGGTTTACAGCTCAGGATACAGTTATCCACAAGTGGGTTCCAGACTGGGGTACTTGACATCAATGTTTTTCCCATACTGAAAAAAAAGAGAGCAGTCTCCATTCTTGTGACCACAAAAGTCTGAAGGGAAACACATATTTCATCGCTACACTCCATGTGCATACATGAAGCCTATAGCAGCTGCTAGTTGGTCAATCTCACATACCCACATGCCGTTGTGGAGATCTTCAAGGTCTCTAAGTTCTGCACAATTTTTAATATTTTGTAGAATATTATAATCCTTCAGCACACGCCATGCAAACAAGTAATTCCCGCTGATTGTAAGTTCCTTACTATAACACTTTGCCTCTGGTAAAGTAAAAAGGAAAAAAAATGAATCAATCATTCAATAAAAGTGGGTCCCGGAGTTTCCACCAGTACATTGTGATGCCTTAATCTTGCAGAAGCACGTCCTAGATCAATTAAAAATAATGTTAATTGCTTTATGTCCCACTAACTACACTTTAATGGTTTTCGGAGACACCGAGGTGAGGGAATTTAGTCCCTCAGGAGTTCTTTTACGTGCCAATAAATCTACCAACACGAGGCTGCACCTTCAAATACCACTTGACTGAGCCAGGATCAAACCTGCCAAGTTGGATTCAGAAGACGAGCACCTAAAGCGTCTGAGTCACTCAGCCCGGTTTATTATTATTTATTTTTTCATATCAGCCATTTATGGGCTGCGATTACACAACTTCCACTGCTTCACAAGTTCTTTCTCCTTCCTCTTTCGCCAGTATTCCTTCATCCGTTGGCTTGCTCGTGCTCATTCTTCTGCCGAGAATACTCTATTCTTCCTCGTTTTCTCATCAGCTAGGTCCTTCACCTCAACAACTCTCTGCCTGAAGATTTTTCTGTTTGTTATATTATTATTATTATTATTATTATTATTATTATTATTATTATTATTATTATTATTATTTACATAGTTGTGTACGAACCTTAATAGGTATAATCATGACTGTATTATTTGTGAGGTTATGTCATGCAACATCTGCTGTATATATATTAATATGAGTTTATTTAATGTAAGAACAAGTAATTAATATTATATACATTATTATTACCTGTATATGCGATGTATAATCCAATGTAACATTGTGCAACACACTCTAATAAGTCCAGAACAATGCTATGTTCGAACAGAAATATGTAGAAAGTTCTTTACATTGTAAGTAGGCTATTGGAGACTCTAGAATTTACGAGAAAACATGTTATGTCATATCCTTCTAGAAGCCTGGCCAGGAAACCTATATAAAGAGGTAGTCTTGTGAGTGAAAGTGGAGTTATTTTGATGAGACCTGTGTGGAATTCAAGTTTAAAAACTTCATGTTAATTCCATATTGAACCGAGAATCTAATGGAAACAAGAGAGGTCCACCTATTCAATACCATATAATGTTATAAGAAAAATTATAACATTTTATTATACTCAGTACCGGTTTCGATGCTGGTGTGCATCATCAGCCAAAAATAAGAAAAATATACATAGACAAGGTTACAATAAACAATGCATAAAGCAGGGATGACGAACCTTTTCCAACTAGTGTGCCATTTTAACTCTGGTTTATTATTCTCATCTGTTGACTGTGCCACTTGTTGTTTTCCATTTCCATTACGAGATGTCTACAACCTATAACCCCCCTCCTCGCAACTTCCTTTCAATTTCCCGATTATGTTTCATAATACGTTATTTATTATTATTCATTTATTGAGTCATTTATTTATTTATTATAAATATTTGCATAACGAGTGCAATATATCTTGTAAATACTTCCTCCATTAGCTTCATTATCTTCCCATGTTGTAGTTTGTACGCTCAACAATTAAACTAATTTCTCCCTCATCACATTTCCATAAGGAAATCTAAAAAAACAGCATATCCTTGTTTGTAAGGTCACATTCATGCTTTCATCAAAACATACTGCATATATGTGGGAGTTACCCAAATTAGCTTTCAACTGCTCCGAAACTTCTTCACTCATTTTTATTATTCTACTCTTGACAGAAGTTCAGCTGGCTGGGGTTCCTTTAATCTTGTTAATTATTAGTCGTTTGTTAGAGAAGTTTTCAAATGATGTGTCGGACGTCAATAAAATTTTCTTTCAACAACTCACCGTCAGAAATCGGTTTCCCATGCATGCTGTACTATGCAGTGAGACAGATAGAAAGAGCCGCACTGATATTATACCTGGGCCGGGAAGATGATACAAAAGAACTAGTTTGCTTGTGTAATGTTCGATATTTTGTGAAACGAACTCTCTTCTTTCTTCATTTGAAATGGAACAAACATTTGAATGACCAGTCTCAAAATTGCGCTTTATATTAAATATGGGGGATACAACTGTTTTCGAACACAGGCAACACATCTTTTTAACAGTCCGAATTCCCTTGGCCAGTGGTATTGAAAAATACGGTCACCACCTTTGTTCAGTTTCTGTCTTTTTTGGCACCGAAAACATATTTGCGATGTCCGTATACAAAACCACTAGAAAACGACACTATCTCGCTTGACTTTCGGACCTATCAGTGTAGCAGTGTTGCCATATTACACGTCCGAATGGAACTAGTATTTAGATTTTCGATATTTATTTCTTACACGTGAAACACTGTAAGATATGCACTGTCTGTAGTACGAGGCGTATATATAAAATATTATGTTCATGTGGCGTGCCACCGAAATCGTGTCTGCGTGTCACCTAGTGACACGCGTGGCATAGGTTTGCCATCCCTGGCATAAAGTATACACAAATTTTACAAAACTGGCAAGACCTAATTAAAAAACAAGATCCATAAACATTAACCTATGACTTAAACCTAAAAATAGCACCAAATGTCTTAAAACGTCGAATATACGTCCTCTTGATAAAAGTCCTCTGAATCTAAAAACATTAAACCATGTGCGAGAAGATTAAATTAAGCCTAGGACAAAAACCAATGCTTCCGGTGTCCCCATTCGACCTATTATAAATTTACAAGCTAGCGCAGTTTATTCAAATGTTTCTTGCTAAAAATTACAAGTTTTCTTCGAACAACTCTATTAAGAACACCACGGAATTAATTAATAAACTGGATAGTTTTGTTCTTCGTCCTTATCACACTAGGCACTCTTTCGATATAGTTAACATGTTTCCCAGTATAAGTACCAAGGAGCTTCTTCCTATCATCAAGAAGAATCTTCTTGCCAATAGTCAATTAAGTAAACTGGAAGTTTTAAATTTTATGAGTCTTCTTAACTTGCTAATTAATAATAATTACTTTACTTTTGATAATACCATTTATAAGCAGAATGGTCTGGCAATGGGGTCACCGGCCTCTGGGATTTTGGCAGAGATTTACTTAGACCACTTAGAAAATAGTGCTATTAGCAAAAATTTAACCTTCAGTAATATTTATTTCTGGGCCAGATTTGTGGTCGATACCTTCGTAATTCTAGATGAACGGTCCACAGATGGAAAAGCTACTCTTGACAATCTTAACAGTTTAGATCAGAATATAAAGTTTACTTTAGAATCCGAGAATAATAATCGTTTGAATTTTTTGGACCTAACGGTTACTTGTTCACTTTCTTCCTTTTCATGTAATATTTATAGAAAGCCTACGCAGGCTGCTATTACCATCAGGAATGATTCTTCCCATCCTCAGGCCCATAAAAATGCCATATATTATAGTCTGGTTGACAGAGCCTTTAGAGTTCCTATGTCGAAAAAGAATCTGAATAAAGAATTAAATTTAATCCGGGCGATAGCTAGAAACAATGGTTTCAAGAATGCTTTCATTAATAGAATTGTTAACAAGTTTAAGTATCGTCCTAATACCACCCTTTCGAGAGAAAAACCCAAAGTTAATAATTTTTCGACTTTTACCTTTACAAATAAAATACACAGCATCACCAACATCTTCAAAAAACATAACACTAAGATTTCTTACAGAACTAATAATAGAAGTATTGACATCGACATCCTGCATAACTCCACTTCATTAAATAGAAATAATGTTTTTCATAGTTCTGGAGTATACAGATTATGCTGCTATGACTGCAGCAGTTCTTATCTTGGACAAACAGGGGGTAACTTTAAAATCAGATACGTGGAACACGCTAATGCCGTTAGGTACAATAGGTTTTCAGCAATGGGGCAGCATATGAAAGATTTTCAACATAATTTTACTAGCACTGATCAGGATTTCACAGTATTACAGGTTATTAATAAAGGTACTTTGCTTGACATCACTGAGAGCTGTTTTATTCACCTGGATCAATACTTTAATGCTGGTTTGAATCTTAATGATATTTCTGAGAAACCAAGAGTATTGTTCGATTGTTTGATAGCGTTTTTCAGACTCAGTAAAGCTTCTAATAGCAAATCAGTTTTTCATAGCATACAGAAAACGTTCTCACGCACGCCCTCTCGCCGCATTGCCCTACATAATTCCCCCCCTCTTCCTCCTTCCTTCATTGCCATTGGCTCCCGGCCCCTCCTACTCCTTCTCAGTGCCTCCCTTGTTCTGCTTCCCCTTCCCTTCCCCTCCAACGCGGGTGCATTGGTCACGGTGTCTTGCGGCTCTCAGTGTCTTCCCTAACGTCTAATAACACACATAATATATACGCTCCCAGAGGTGAGTCTCTTATTCACGTTAATTCTTACGACAAGATTTCTTTTTTTTTTTTTTTAAAGCCTTTCTTGACATTCTTTTCTATTTGCTTCAGGTCCTAATTTGAACTGAGAACATCGTTCAGTACCCTGGAAACTCAGCGTCCGCCAATTTTTCATTAAAAAGATCTTGTTAGTTAATACTTAAAGAACACGGCTGGATTCAGTCTGCTAAGTTAGAGAAGACATATTTTTTATTACGCAAAACACTGTCTGAAGTTCTCTCATGTTCTTTTTTAGTACTGGAAGTACTGGTTACGTTATTTTAATGACAGCCATTTTTAGCCAATAGAAAAATGGTTTCTTAATTCTTGCACCGGTTACTCTAATACTCAGTGAATGTTCAGCAAGAAAATTTTTTATACATATGTTCTTACAAAATTAAAATTATGCTCTTGGACTTTTATTATAGTGAAGCATTGTTTTTTTCCTCGGCTTAATTTAATCTGCTCGCACATGGTTTAATGTTTTTAGATTCAAAGGACTTTTATCAAGAGGACATATATTCGAAGTTTTAAGACATTTGGTGCTATTTTTAGGTTTAAGTCATAGGTTAATGTTTATGGATCTTGTTTTTTAATTAGGTCTTGCCAGTTTTGTAAAATTTGTGTATACTTTATGCATTGTTTATTGTAACCTTGTCTATGTATATTTTTCTTATTTTTGGCTGATGATGATGCACACCAGCATCGAAACCGGTACCGAGTATAATAAAATGTTATAATTTTTCTTATAACATTATATGGTATTGAATAAGTGGACCTCTCTTGTTTCCATTAGACCTGTGTGGAAGTCGTGTTAGCCAAGTGTTTGAAGTCAAGTATGTGAATTGGTTTTGTTGGGTTGGTAGTTGACATACAACTGTTGCAGTCTCTATTCTTCATAGTAGTGTTTTGTTTATCAAGATTGCAGTTCATTAGTGTCTGCATGTGGAAGATGTGAATATAACTTGTAAATAAATAATGTACACAATTGACAGCATTTTATGTGCGTCTTTGTGGATACAACAACATTCCAACAGTTTCTGCACAATATGCATTTGTAACTATAGGTGAGTTAATATTCCACCATGTTTCTTACATATCACAAATGAATTGAACATTTTATATGCAGTAAGTGTCTAAAAATATTATGGCAATACTTTTTCATTCACCTTCTTGCCATGAAATATGATACAAAACACTCATCAGATAAATCAACCCCTCCCAGAAAACTGTAGTAATCACTGCACACTACCAGTTTTTCTTTGCTCGAAGTTTACATTTCTGCATTGTGAACTCTACTAAGCAACACACACATCCCTCTTATCCTACCATTTCAGAGCCACAAATGTCCGACTCTTTGGCTGAATGGTCAGCATACTGGCCTTCGGTTCTAATCCTTCATTGGTTAATTCCAATGGCCCGGGCACTGGGTGTTTGTGCTGTTCCCAACATCCCTGCAACTCACACACCACACACAATACTATCCTCCACCACAATGACATGCAGTTACTTACACATGGCAGATGCAGCCCACCCTCATCGGAGGGTCTGCCTTACAAGGGCTGCACTCGGCTAGAAATAGCCACACGAAATTATTATTATTATTTTTTTTATTTTTTTTTGCTAGGGGCTTTACGTCGCACCGACACAGATAGGTCTTATGGCGACGATGGGATAGGAAAGGCCTAGGAGTTGGAAGGAAGCGGCCGTGGCCTTAATTAAGGTACAGCCCCAGCATTTGCCTGGTGTGAAAATGGGAAACCACGGAAAACCATTTTCAGGGCTGCCGATAGTGGGATTCGAACCTACTATCTCCCGGATGCAAGCTCACAGCCGCACGCCTCTACGCGCACGGCCAACTCGCCCGGTGAAATTATTATTAGAGCCACAAATTTATTTCAGTAAATGACCACCACATCACCCTTCTTCTCAGGTACCTCCAAGACATCCTTATGAAGATTTTTTCTGTTAGCACTTACAGTGCCTACTGCATCTATTTCAAGTTGGTAAAGTATGTCAAATAGCTCTGGACAACTGTAATAATTATTCAGTACATTAATTATCTACTACATATCCCTCATTATTTAGAAGAGACTAAGCAAGAGTAAAAAGCAATATAAGAAGGCTTACTGAACTGGAAAATATCAATTTCATGAACATATTTATAAGCTCTATTTCCAATGACCACCACCTCACCCTTCTTCTCAGTGAGAAGATATTCCACACATACCCAGATTTGGCCTTGCATAGTGTGAACGATCCCATAGCAAAGCAAGACCTCTTCTTCAGTAGCCTATATGTACTTTCCATCCCAGTCAACATTTCCATAGTAGTAAGTTCTAACTCAAATGAGAGGCAATTGTCTAGAATACATGCAAGTTATGAATTTTGATTGCCTTCACTTTTTAAGGCGTGTCTATCATAATCTTCATTAGTAGCAAAATAAAAAACGATTTGAGCAGAAGGAAAATCGCTTCTCACATTATTTTGTTACCAAAAAAAGAAAGTGGGGGGGAGCATCTATAAGCAATCTATTTCTAGCAAAACCCTCATTATCTTTGCATTTCCCCATTTAATGGGGTCTGCCTTCTTGCAATGTTTCCTCCACTTCAATCGATCCACAGCGTTCTAGGGGCTGAGTTTTGTAATCTGCATGTCATCTCTCACCCTGTACAGGTAGCGTGTTTGAGGTCACACTCGAGATCGGCCAACCTCCACATTCAGTTGAAGGGGCAATCTGCAACCTAACTGCAGATGAAACTTAACTTGCGTTGTGGGCACTTGTAGAATCGAAGCAATAAAGGGTTGATTAATGGAAATTCTGAGGTTACATAGCCTCTCACTTGGAGGTGTGGCACTCATTCTCTAACTATTATTATTTTGTAAAAGCGTTCCGTAACTGGCTTAGACTGTTCTGGAAGTTACACGCGCGAACAAGCAGACACACAAGGCAGTGGGCGAGTGGGTCTAATCTTGAAAATGTCCAGTTTGTCACGTGACCGCAACATGTTATCGATCGATGAGGCGAGGCGAAATATCAATACTCTGCACTGCCAAAACCTGTCAAGCAGCTGATCGAATAATAAAGCAGCTCGTCACCAAATAAAACTTTACACCTCACTCACAATGAATAAATAATACTGGTTAATGTGGGCACATAATTAAACACTCATTAGACTCAAAATTGATGAGGACAATATTAAGATTCCAATAAACAAATTACCTTTTTGTGTGTTCCGTTATTACGAGGCTTAGTATGAATGTTAGCATTTGATAAATGAAATCCACTCAAGAATGATATGTCCATATACTTAAACTGCAAACATTCTGAGGTAACTCCCAAATATTTGGAATCCTTCAAGTATAGGTTAGCCTAACAACAACACAGCAACCAAATCTAACGTCACGAAAAAGGTACCTTTCTTCTACCCAAATCTAATGCAAGAAGAAATGAAAATAAGAAAATAAGAAAATAAGAAAATAAGAAAATAAAGCAAGGAAATGTCCACTAGAGATTTGCCACCCTCCTCGTTCAGTTGAAGGGCAATCTTTGCAACTGAGGTTTCACTGCTACATACCATATGCCCATACTATCACAGGCGTTATCCACACATTTTCTCTGTGATTGAGGTAACCTTGATTTTCTTCCACACATCATCATTCATGATACGGTCTAGTCCAGTCATGCCACTGGACATGTTCATGCTTCGATGTTGTAGGCCAGCATTCAGCTCCATAAAGGACTTCTGGTCTGCCCAATGTGCGGTAGACTTTAGATTTTACATGCAATAGAATTTTCTTATCGCACAGGACTCCAGTAACTTGGTACCATTTCATCCATGAAGCACTTACTCTTGTCTTGACATCAGTAAATGTACAGCAGTCAAAGGTAATGCATGACCCTAGGTATTTGAACTGGGTCACTTTATTAAGTTGAACCCCAAATTCTCCATAGAAGCCTTGTCTGGATGTCATTTGTGATGACGTTCATGAAGAGTAAGAAGAACAATGGGGATAAGGCTATTCCTCGATGGACAACACTGATTTCGAAGGTAATAGATATTCCAGCTGCACGCCGTACTTGAAATTGTAAGCTTTTGATACAGAAGTTTCACCCTGTTGACATAAGCTTCATGTACATTTCTAGAAAAATAATGAGCTAATTTAGGCTTCTGAACTACCTATATCATGAAGAAAGAAAATCACTGCTATGACATTTCAAGGGAAGTGATTTGAGAGCAATTTGTCTGGACTCCATAGGGAAAAGAAAATTAAAGTGGTAAATTATACTGTGGTTATCTTTTATGATGTTAAAAAAATCAGCCCAAAAGCTATTTATTTAAGAAAACGTCAGGATTTGGATCTTTATAAAACAACAAATATGAGTAATCTGATTGTGAAATATGATAAATATATTTGTATGTAATATTAAAAATTAGTTGAAGATATGAAAAGTGCTAAGAAATTGATAGGAACAGTAAAAATGTTCTGAGCAGTATAGATTGTTAGTAAAGATAAGACAATGTCAGATATAATATACATATCAACAGTTGAAGGGAAAAGACGTTTCATGGCACTCACCATTATAGACATGTAGTTGTATTAATACGAATGAATTAAGAAAGAATACTTAAATAAATCGGTATCATTGTGAAAAAAGGGAGGACAAGTAGTACTGTACAAGGACAAGTAGTAAGAAACAAATATATTAAAATGTGGTCTTGAGGTGTCAAATATAAGACCAGTAATCAATGAAATGTCAAAGGCGAGTACATCAAATAGAACTGACCTGAGGAGGTAACAAAATGGCGCCCGGTAATGACGACGTTGTGTTTTATCCTCCGAGTAAATTAACCGTAAAATGTGATGAAAAGTGCGGGAAATGTCGAAGATTAGTGAAAAATGGAATGTTGTGCGATTATGCGATCGATGGTGGCATTATAAGTGCGGAAACTGCCCTAGAGACATAAAAACTAATGAAAATGGTGACTGGATTTGTGAGCAGTGTGTTCGGAATGTTGTAGTTAGCAACGGCGTTGACGATGAAGCACCGAAAACAATCGATGAGGAATACAAAAGTGCATTCGAAATTATAAACATTCTACAAAAGGACAATGAGGCTCTTAAAGTTGAAAATCAAGAATTAAAAGAAAGACTGCGATCGCTAGAAATTGGGACTCACCATTCTTCGAGTGATATACCGGCACCAGTAACAAACTCGAGCACGTGGTGTCAAGTAGTTCATGGATGGCCGGCTAAGAAGAAATCTACAACTGAATTTCCGGAAATAAACATCAGAAATAGGTTTCCTGCCCTAAATAATTTAATTCTGCAAGAAAGTGATTGTGCGCGTGAAACCAAATCATCGCGATCCGCTGCCGTTGCCGTGCCGAGGTTAAAATTTAGGCCTAGATTTCAGATTCAAGACCCAGTTAGGCCTAAATCAGCAAAGGTAGCTGTGTTTGGTGATAGCCAAGGAAGGGGAATTGCGGGAGTGAAAAACGATGAGAATATAGCAGCAACCGGAGAAATATATCCAGGAGCTTCTATCAGCAGTGTCCTGGAAAACGTAGACGAAGCAACTAGGAACTTCGGGAGCGGCGATGCAGTGCTTACCATTGGTGGGACGAACGACGTAGCTCACGACGATGCCAAGAATCTAAGATCACAACTTAAACATACGTAGGGAAGCTGACCCACACTAACGTCTTTGTAGTGAACGTGCCCCACAGGCATGCTCTGAGTAGAGACTCGTGTGTGAACATTGAAGTGGACAAGGTCAATACAGATATTGTTAAAATCTGTAAACATTTTCGGAATACTCAGGTTATTGAATGCAGCAGTTTTGAGAGATACTGTTATACAAAACATGGCCTCCATCTAAACAATTCGGGTAAACGAAAGATAGCAAATATTGTTCTAGATTTTATTAATCATAAGATATATACTATAAAACAGGCAACTCCCTTGAGTTATAATACTGACCAGGAAAACTAGTAGAAAGAGCCAGCTGTACTTCAAGCTGGCTCAGTCACCCAGAAAATGAAACTCAAGAAAGTAAGGAATTTCAAGTTACCCAATTGCAACAATCAAGTTTTAGGGAGGAAGGAGGTCTGAGATTGCTCTTGGTAAACTGTCAAAGTGTAGTACATAAACAATTAAAATTCGGTACATTGATGGAATCTTATGAGACTGATGTGGTTGAGAGAAGGGGTGGGTAATAGAGAAGTATTTCCAGAAGGGTACACAGTCTATCGTAGAGACCGAGGAGATAAAAAGGGAGGGGGGGGGGGGGTGTTTATTCTGGTGAAGGAAACTTATTGTTCACATGGTTTACCAATGAAAGGGATGAAATATTAGGGATAAAAGTAGTTTATGATAATATGAAGGAGGTGGGAATTATAGGAACATACAGGCCTGGAAGAGAGGAAAGAGACATGGAAATATTTGAGAAAATAATAATTATACTCATAAAAACAATAATAATGATATGGTAATAATTGGGGGAGATCTAAATTTGCCTGAAGTTGAATGGAATGGAGTTGCAAGTGAAGCCCATGAACAGAAACTGGCAAATAAGTTAATTTGGGAAGGAGGATATACACAAGTAGTACAAGAACCGACTCGTCTCAGTAACTTACTAGATGTATTCTTGGTTAAACCATGGGAAATTGTTGATAAAACTGAGGTAATTGAAGGAGTAGGAAAACATAAGGCTGTAATAATGGATGTAGGACTCGTACCAAAAAGGCTTAATAAGAGGGTCACACAAGACAAGAAATTGTTCAGAGAAACTAAAGTTGATGAATTTGGGACTTACCTTAAATCACAATTCAGTTGTTCGATAAGTGAAGGGAGTAATGTGGATACACTTTGGGCTAAATTTAAAGGAATCATTTGGGAAGGAAAGAAGAAATTAGTACCTGTTAAGAAGGGTAAAATGACCTCAGACCTGTTTATTATACAACGGAAATAAGAAAATTAAAAAGAAAATGTAGATAAAACAGGAAAATCAAAGAGGGTAGGGAGAGTAGAGAAACTAGAAAACAGCTAATGAGGAAACTGAACAGAGTGAAAAAGGAAGCAAAAGAGAATTATATGAATGGCATACTACAAGAGGGTAATCACCACAAAGGGGAATGGAAAAAGCTGTATTCATATATCAGGAATCAAAAAGGAAAAGGAATCCAAATTCCTACATTGGTGGGAGAAGGGGGTGAACACTATTTAACAGATACTGAAAAAGCAAACATATTTAGTAGGGAATTCAGAGATTCAGTAGATGATTGTCAGGAGTTGGAAACCGAAACAGATGATAGAGAGGGAGAGACAGAGAGGGAAACAAGAAGCTTCTCATTCACAAATGAAGATATTTTCAGAGAAATCCAACTGCTTCAGCAAGGAAACGCAGCAGGAAGTGATCAAATTACTGGGGAGGTATTAAAGACAATGGGGTGGTACATAGTGCCTTATTTAAAATTTCTCTTTGACTATGTCATAAATAATAGTGTAATACCAAAGGAATGGAAGGAATCTATAATAATACCAATTTATAAAGGAAAGGGTGATAAAAGGAAACCACAGAACTACAGACCAATCAGCCTAACCAGTATAGTTTGTAAAATACTTGAGAGTTTAATAGCAAAGTACATCAGAGGGATATGTGATGATAAAAATTGGATCATGAGGAGCCAGTATGGATTTTGAAAGAAATTTTCTTGTGAGGCACAACTGGTGGGATTTCAGCAGGACATATCAGATCAATTGGATTCAGGAGGTCAGTTAGATTGCATAGCCATAGATCTTTCCAAAGCCTTTGATAGAGTGGAACATGGAATATTATTAAAGAAATTGGAGGGAATAGGATTGGACATAAGGGTTACATGTTGGATAAAAACATTTCTAAATTCAAGGGTTCAGAAAGTCGAAGTAGGAAATAATGTATCGCAGGAAGAGAAAGTTTGGAAGGGAATTGCACAGTGTAGTATAGCTGTACAAAAATAATATGAGTCACCACCTTATCAATACACTAATTTATTTACTTCCAAACTGGTAAATAAGGTCAAGACCGGTTTCGACCCCTAAGGGATCATCTTCAGTTGACATACACACAAAAATCTACAAAAACATCACATATAATGATTAATGTTTAAGTTAAATTCAATTGTCATTAGAATGTTGGTAGGTACATCTTAGTTTGGAAATATGTGTTATATGAGATTTATAGGCCTACTCTATTTGAGCTGTTATGTATATAGGTCCTATGTTCCCCTGCATGCAGTGTCAAAAGTATTGCATTGAATATAATTCATCGATTTGACAAAATGCTAGTGAATTGATTACTAAGATAGTAAAGTATGTACATATTTGGGAGGTACATGCTGTTCTACATGTTATCACTTTACAATTTATATTACACAATATGAAGTAAAATTATTTTTGCATTTGTACACATTGATAATATCAAGTCCAATGTAGGGTCTTCAAGATGTACTATTGGACTGTCAGTATCCTAATTACATTTTATGTAGTGGTTTATAAGGTTTTGTTGTTCACTTTTATAGTTCAGTCAAATGAAAAATGTAGAATGACCTTGTTGATTTGGATTCTTATGACTAAAATATTGGTATATAGTACCTTGTTGACATGGATCCTTAATACTAAAATACAAGTTTGTAGCACCTTCTATTCTTGTTTTATGTCTTAAAATAGAGTTGTACCTTGACACTGTTTGTTTTGTTAGGTGCAGGCATGTAAAAATCTTGTTAAAATGAACCCTTAGGACTAAAATACTGGTATGAGATACCTGTTAAAATACTTTACATTAAAAGTACTAATATGTGGTGCTATATGCACATTCTTCAGACGTAAAATGGGGTTAACTTAGTTTGACAACAGTACTATGGGTTGTTATGATTAGTTGTTATAGTTCAATATAATTGGTCCATTAGAAATATATGAATGTTTACATAAATAGGACCGAATACATATTTGTACTGTGTGCTTTACGAGTGAATTGCGTGATGTTTTGATAGTAATATCTGGCAATTTTGTAGGCTGCTGCTGTTGTTAGAGTTGTCTTGAAATCCTGAATATTATTAAGAAAGCATTCTCTTCTTGTCGCGTGTCGTTTCAGGTTAGGTTGGTGACTATTATGAGATGAAGTGCGTTTTAAATGTCATATGTCCTGATTGAGTTGCACGTTAGTTGTACCGTGGAGGCATTCGTGTTGTAAAATAATGTATGTTAGATGTTGAGACCGTGCACTCTGCACGTGCAACTCAATCAGGACATATGACATTTAAAACGCACTTCATCTCATAATAGTCACCAACCTAACCTGAAACGACACACGACAAGAAGAGAATGCTTTCTTAATAATATTCAGGATTTCAAGACAACTCTAACAACAGCAGCAGCCTACAAAATTGCCAGATATTACTATCAAAACATCACGCAATTCACTTGTAAAGCACACAGTACAAATATGTATTCGGTCCTATTTATGTAAACATTCATATATTTCTAATGGACCAATTATATTGAACTATAACAACTAATCATAACAACCCATAGTACTGTTGTCAAACTAAGTTAACCCCATTTTACGTCTGAAGAATGTGCATATAGCACCACATATTAGTACTTTTAATGTAAAGTATTTTAACAGGTATCTCATACCAGTATTTTAGTCCTAAGGGTTCATTTTAACAAGATTTTTACATGCCTGCACCTAACAAAACAAACAGTGTCAAGGTACAACTCTATTTTAAGACATAAAACAAGAATAGAAGGTGCTACAAACTTGTATTTTAGTATTAAGGATCTATGTCAACAAGGTACTATATACCAATATTTTAGTCATAAGAATCCAAATCAACAAGGTCATTCTACATTTTTCATTTGACTGAACTATAAAAGTGAACAACAAAACCTTATAAACCACTACATAAAATGTAATTAGGATACTGACAGTCCAATAGTACATCTTGAAGACCCTACATTGGACTTGATATTATCAATGTGTACAAATGCAAAAATAATTTTACTTCATATTGTGTAATATAAATTTTAAAGTGATAACATGTAGAACAGCATGTACCTCCCAAATATGTACATACTTTACTATCTTAGTAATCAATTCACTAGCATTTTGTCAAATTGATGAATTATATTCAATGCAATACTTTTGACACTGTATGCAGGGGAACATAGGACCTATATACATAACAGCTCAAATAGAGTAGGCCTATAAATCTCATATAACACATATTTCCAAACTAAGATGTACCTACCAACATTCTAATGACAATTGAATTTAACTTAAACATTAATCATTATATGTGATATTTTTGTAGATTTTTGTGTGTATGTCAACTGAAGATGATCCCTTAGGGGTCGAAACCGGTCTTGACCTTATTTACCAGTTTGGAAGTAAATAAATTAGTGTATTGATAAGGTGGTGACTCATATTATTTTTGTACAGTGATACCAATCAATATGGAAATGAAGCTTATAAATAATAGTATAACAGTGTAGTATAATCGCTCCGTTACTTTTCTTAATATACGCAAATGATTTAGGGAACAATATAACATCAAAAATAAGATTGTATGCAGATGACATAATTGTTAATAGGGAAATAAATAACATTGAGGATTGTTCAGAATTACAAAGGGACCTTGAAAGTATCCAACAATGGGTTGAAGAAAACAATATGAAGGTTAATGGAGGCAAATCAACTGTTACAATTTTTCACAAACAGGAGCTTTAAAACTGAATTTGAATATACTTTGGATGAGGTCGTTATCCCGAAAGATGCAAGTGCAAATACTTAGGTGTGAGATTTGAAAGTAATTTGCACTGGAAGGGTCATGTTGATGACATTGTTGGGAAAGCATACAGATCATTACATGTCATAACGAGGCTACCTAAAGAATGCAATAAAGAATTAAAAGAATAAAGTTTCTTAAGTATGGTTTGCCCGTTATTGGAATATGCAAACAGTGTTTGGGATCCTCACCAAGAATACCTAATAAAAGAAATAGATGGTGTGCAGAGGAAAGCAGCAAGATTTGTAACAGGGAATTTCAGGACAAAGAGTAGTGTATCAGAAATGTTAAAGGAACTTGGGTGGGAAACTTTAAGTAAGACAAGGGAGAAAACTAGACTTATAGAATTATATAGAGCCTATACTGGAGAAGAAGCATGGGGAGATATCCGTGAGAGGCTTCATTTGGAAAATAATTATATCGGCAGGACTGACCACAAATATAAAATTAAAAGGAATTTTAGCAGAAGCGATTGGGGTAAATTTTCATTCATTGGGAAGGGTGTGAAGGAGTGGAACAGTTTACCAGGGGTAGTGTTTGATCCTTTTCCAAAATCTGTACAGATATTCAAGAAGAGGATAAACAGCAACAGAGAAAATAAATGAAGTGTTAGAGGGCTTTCGACCAGTGCAGGTTATTGTAAATAAAAAAAATGTGTGTGAATAAATTAATTCCATCCCCTGGTCTAAGGAGTTTGGACAGCCAAAGTAGGGGACTGCCTGTAGGGGTGAAGTACAGTGGGGACTTCGAGGGCCCTGGGACTGCTACGGTAGCTGTGAAGGCCCTTCAGGAACTCTGAAAAGTGGTGGCAAACGGGGCTCTGGTTAAGACGCAGCAGGTCGTTATGCTACTTAGGTTCCAGAATGGGTAAAAGAAAAAAGAAGTTAATAAATGCAATGTAAAGTTTAATCTTATACCAGTTGTATAGTATCACTTGAAGTAATTCCACATACTGTATATCAGTTGACTATATTTGTACGTAGTACAGGAGGTATTATAGGTAGAATTTTGTAAACAATATAAATTTATTAAGGATGAGCTGTGTGTTTAATAGAAAAAATTGTTAGCGTAAATTGTATAATATTGAATTATAGGAAAATTTTCTTCTCTTGTTAATTTAACATTTAGTGCTTGACAATAATGTATTTTAGTGTACCATTTGCCACCGAGGTAGACACCTCATTTGCAAATAAAGAGACTTTGATTTGATTTGATTTGATTTAGATTATAATGTAGCGTACTTGTAGGAACTTTGTTAACCCATCATATTTGAGTTTCAGGTACATTTGACAGATTATCTGTGGAATAACCAAGGAAATTATAATGCCTGATGACAATTGCCAGGATAAAATCATGAAGTGCTAAATTACAATGTAGGCATCCAGAGGGAGGATGACATAATTGATTATGTGATGAGCAACTAGATGCAGTAATTAAGATAAGTGGACATTTCCTTGCTTTATTTTCTTATTTTCATTTCTTCTTGCATTAGATTTGGATAGAAGAAAGGTACCTCTTTCGTGACGTTAGATTTGGTTTCTGTGTTGTTGTTGCTGCTGCTGTTGTTGTTAGGCTAACCTATACTTGAAGGATTCGAAATATTTGGGAGTTACCTTGGAATGTTTGCAGTTAAGTATATGGACATATCATTCTTGAATAATTATATTTGGGGGTGGATTTCATTTATCAAATGCTAACATTCACACTAAGCCTCGTAATAACGGAATGCACAAAATGGTAATTTGTTTATTGTAATCTTAATATTGTCTCCGTCAATTTTGAGTCTAATGAGTGTTTAATTATGTGCCCTCAATAACCAGTATCATTTATTCATTGTGAGTGAGGTGTAAAGTTTTATTTAGTGACGAGCTGCTTTATTATTCGATCAGCTGCTTGACAGGTTTTGGAAGTGCAGAGTATTGATATTTCGCCTCGCCTCACGGATCGATAACATGTGGCGGTCACGTGACAAACTGGACATTTTCAAGGTTAGACTCACTCACCCACTGCCTTGTGTGTCTGCTTGTTCGCGCGTGTAACTTCCAGAACAATCTAAGCCAATTACAGAACGCTTTTACAAATCAATAATAATTAGAGAATGAGTGCCACGCCTCCAAGTGAGAGGCTATATAACCTCAGGATTTCCATTAATCAACCCCTTATTGCTTCGATTCTACTAGAGCCCACAACGCAAGTTAAGTTTCATCTGCAGTTAAATAATTCAGCTTGATCTACCACGGACATGAACTAAAATCTTCTGTGCCAGTTTCAGCTCACTCTAACTTGAAGAAAGAAGGGACTACAACCAACTTAAGACCAGCATCTACTTCAAGATGTCAACCATGCTGTCAAGAGGAGCAATTCATCTAACGAGGGATTTTGATTTTGCTGTCACCATGTGCTGCTAAAACATAAGCATCTCAACATCGGAGGGAGCATTTGATGGACGAACTTCAACATGGGGGCATAAGAGACTGTCCCAGGAATCGAGCTCCATCCTAATGTTTAAGTACACTTTTATGATATTTTTCTGTCCATCTGTGTATAAAATTAAACATTCTTCTTCCTTTAGTCGAGATTTCAGTTAGATTTGTGTAACTTAGAGACCTTTTACAAATTTCATCTTGCCTGCTTAAGGTAGTTTTGGAAATGAATGAATGTGAGTTAGGATCTATTAGTGTAGATTTGTTGTAGCTTGTCTTCCGAGAATATCTCAATCTTTATGGAATTGTTTACAATCATATTAAATAATAACTGACCTCTCAGATAAATGAGAACCTAAATCATGATATAAGATCCGTGAAACATTGTGGGACAAGATTTTTTTTGCTAGTTGCTTTACATCGCCTGGGACAAGATTTGGGGTTGTCCTTCACCTAATAAATTTTATATTGTTTCTTCTAATGCATTACTTTGCGATTATGCAGGATTGTGTCATACAATTTATAGATTCTTCTTCTTCTTTTCTTCATGGGGCTTCTAAATAATTAGTTCCTGATTATCAATGACCTCTAAGAACTTTGCTACCATGTTTTCTTATCTTCATTCCCACCTAGATATACCTGCTCCCTTCACAAAGCTGCAGGTTGTTCTTATCAGGACGTCTTGGATTTTTTCTCTCTCTTCACCTGGTAGTCCTAGAGGGGAGAGTCTGATTCTACCCAGCGCCTCACATTCAAAAAGTATGAGTTCAGCTGATTCCTCCGCTTCATTGCATTTCCTACATATATTGTCTCTTATTACTCCAATTCTATGTATGTGTTTTTTCAGACAGCAGTGTCCTGTCAACAGTCCTACTACCCATCTTATATTTTCTCTTCTGAGTTTCAACAATTCTTTAGTATGCTTCTTATTTGGTCCATTTATCTGTTCCTTTGCAAGCCTGCATCCTGGAGTATTTTTCCAGTTTTCCATTTATTTATTTTGTACCATTTTTCCTATGTAGTGTCGGGCTTGTCCGTAGGAAATCCCGCATACAGGTTCTGGGCCTACAAAATGTGTTTCTGCTCCTTTCCTGGCCAGCTTATCTACCTTTTCATTTCCTTCTATATCTGCATGCCCTGGTACCCATATTATTTTGACAATGTTGTACTTTGAGAGCTTCAGGAGAAGTGAATGGCAGTACCAGACAATTCTGGATATTATCCAGACTGCTTCTAGTGCCTTAATAGCTGCTCAACTGTCCGTAAAAATTAAATGTTCTTATTCCTATAGTACATTTCAGATTTCCTTCAAGACATGTTGTGATAGCTATCACGCTTGAAAGACTTTAGTGTGTTTGCCCAGGCTCATCTGGATTCATCTCTCAGGTCTTCCCCCGTTGATCCCTCCTCCTGTGCCATCCACAGTCTTTGAGCCATCAGTCCACCACACTATATCTTCTATTTCAGTAATCCATTTCTTGATATCCCAGTCTTCTTTTTATTTTTATTATCTGGGTCTCAAACGGTTTTTCAAAATTGTACTTTGGTATCATATGATCAGAAGGCATGAGTAGAACCTCTGTTATTATTCTGTTAATTTTACAGTGTCCTAGATTGGGTCTTTGTGCATTCCAGCACTCTAATTGTGCCAATCTATATGAACTCATTCTAGCCTGTCCTTTTATGAAATTGCATACAGATGGCAGGTCTAGTAAAGTATTCAAGGCTTCTGTCGGCGTAGTTCTCATAGTCCCAGTTATGGCTATGCATGCCATTATCTGTAGGCTATCCAATCTACTACTGACTTTTCCATGGCTTACTTTCTGCCACCAGATGATTGCAGCATAGGCCATCAACGGTCTAATGATCATTGTATATATCCACATTACCACTGATGGTCTTAGGCGCCATGTCTTCCCGACGTCTCTTTTACATGCATACAGCAAGTTCTTGGCTCGGGTTATGTTCCTTTCTATATATGGATTCCAGGTTAGATTTTTACCTAACACTACACCTAGGTACAGTGCCTGTTCTTCCATATATATATATCTTACCCAAAGAGCTTCAGTGATCTCTTTCCCTCTAATTTTCTCCTTATTGTAAAAGGGACCAGAGTTATCTTGTTCGGGTTGACTGATAGTTGTTCTTCCCGACACCAGTTCTCCAAAAGGTTAAGTGATCTTTGCATGAGGTCCTGTATAACACTCACCACCTTACCTCGTACCACGATCACTAGGTCATCTGCGTATCACTGTGTATAAAAACCTTGTTCGTTGAGCATAGCTATGATTTTGTTCACCATGAGGTTCCGCAGCAGAAGAGAAAGAACTCCTCCCTGAACACAGCCTCGGGTGGCCCTAACCGTCAGCGTTTCTTCAAACAGGGTTGATTTTATCTTCCTTCCGTCTGACATGGATTTAATCCATTTGACGACGGTTTTACTCACCTTGCTCTTTTCCAATGCTTTGATCATAGAGACATAGGTTGTATTGCTGAAAACTCCTTCTATATCTAAAAATGCTGCCAGTGCAATTTCTTTATATTCTAGGCTTTCCTCTAGTTTATAAACCAACTGGTGGAGTGCTACTTCAGTGGATCTGCCAGGTCTCTATGCAAATTGATTTTCGTGTAACGTTGAGTTCAGTTGCACTGTTCTTCCGATATATTTTTCCAAGAATTTTCTCCATTGCTTTCAGCATGAAGGAGGTTAACATAATGGTCTGTATGCTTTGGCTTGGGCATAATTTTCCCTTCCAGGCTTAGGTATGAATACTGCTTTAGCTTCAGACCATGATTTCAGCACGTACCCTAAAGCTAGACTAGCTCTGGAAAGCTCCGTCAGGGCATTGACGAGTATCTCCCATCCTTCCTGTAGGAGTATTGGAAGTGTCTCATTTGGCCCCGGACCCTATATAGGATGAAATGTGTCGATTGCCCATTTTACACGTTTGTGTTTTATTATTCTGTTGGCACAGTTCCAGTCTACTCTTTGAGCACCGGTCTCCGTAACAACCTTTTATTCTTCTGTCATCTCCTCAGCCTCAGGAAAGTGACACGCCATTAGTATCTCCAGCATGTCCCTCCCCGACTGAGTAAATGACCCATCTGGTTTCTCCAGTGTCCCCACTTGATTTATATGGGTTGCTTTAAGAACCTTCTGGAGCCTTGCTGTTTCAGTGTGTGTGCTTCCACTTTCTCACAGAACAGTCTCCAAGATTTTTGTTTTGCTTTCCGTATCTCTAGGTTATACTCAGTGAGTTTCCTATGATATACGTCCCACATACCATTTCTAGATGATATTCTATACAACATCCTAACCTCTTTTTTCATTTTGGCCAGTTTGTTGTTCCACCACTTTACGTTTTCTTCTCTACATCTCCACACATCCCTATCTTCCTGTAAAATAATAATAATAATAATAATAATAATAATAATAATAATAATAATAATAATAATAGTTATTTGCTTTACGTCCTACCCACTAACTACTTTTATGGTTTTTGGAGATGCTGAGGTACTGGAATTTAGTCCTGCAGGAGTTCTCTTACATGCCAGTAAATCTACCAACACGAGACTGACGTATTCGAGCACCTTCAAATAACCACCGGACTGAGCCAGGATCAAACCTGCCATGTTGGGGTGAGAAGGCCACCGCCTCAACAGTCTCCTGAGCCACTCAGCCCAGCATCCTGTAAAGTATAAGCTTCACCCTCATTTTCTGTTTCACACCTCTCGCTGGAACTCGAATCCTGTACCGGTTCATGGTGTTCAAGCAACCCCCTAGAAGGAATGCTTGTGCTTGGAACATTGACAAATGATATTGTTTCGTAGTCATTTTCTGAACTAAGTTTGAGCATATCATGGATACTATCACTTGGAATGTTTCTAGTCTTTCTAGACATTCGACCAAGTAATACAGACATATTATAATATGACACAAAATCAATTACAGTAAAACAGTAAAACACATTTAAAACCTACTGAACACAGCACCAAAGATAAATACTAGTTCTGATGAATGCACTCAATTCCTTAGTATCAACTGCCAAACACTTGTCAACTGAACTAGTCAAGCAACACACAGGTGGTTCTTGCACAATGCAACTTTGCACGAAATAAAAAGCGAGTCCCAAACGTGGCATTCTGATTCATTAAGAAGTTGAGAAAAAAATCATGCAGGTGGCACCAGCTTATGGAAAAGACAGCGAAAGTTTCAAACCTTCCCTTTGCTTAAGAGAGGTAGAAAACTTTATGTGAGCCGCGTCGTCCCCAACGTAGAAAGAGTACAATGCCATGGCAAAGCCAGTTCTAAAGTTTAAGTACAAACAAATTTTTACCTTCTGCTACTCTGTGACTCAGCGGTCTGTTTGGCGGGAGTATTGAATATTTGCTATACCTTTTAAAAATAATTGTTGATAATCAGAAGGTATTTGAAATAATGGTCATCAGTCCCTTGTGCTAGTTGTCCTGTTTCATAAGGCCATCTGCAGTGGTGTATTTGTAATTCAATGGGCACAGAATGAGAAGAAAATAGTTGTGGCCTATGAGAAAGGTAAATTCTGAATATATGTCTGAAATTGAACCTATCATCCACAGAAAAAAAGTTGTATATTAAAAATGAAGGGATTTATATTCACCTGTATTACAACTCTATGGATGTTACTATTCTGACCAGCACTCTAAACACAGTGTGGTGGACTGGTCAGTCATTAAAGACTGATGTTAAGGATGGGGATCAATGTAAGGTGACCGAGTTTATTTATCAAGTAAGTTTAATATAGCAAACATGTGGATAATAACTGGGAGGGAGGGAGGGAGGGAGGGAGGGAGGGAGGGAGGGACGAAATGAACTAGAACAAAACAATTACTGGAAATCTCAGCTAATCAAGTCATATATAGGTACAATGAAAGGAACACGTAACAGAAAAGAAAAAAAAATGACAGATTAGTGTGGGGAAGAGGGAGAAACAGAAAGAAAGAACTGAAGCACAGTCTCCACATCTTCATACACTGCCCTCTTCATATAAATAGGCTAGTTCCTCCTCAACGCCTGTTCTTCTACATAAATTTTTCTTCAGGCCTCAACAATTTCATTTCTGCTTCTCAGCTTCATCAAGAGGGCAAGGTTCAACAGTCAATTAGGTGCCATCTTTTCAGACTGTAAGTCTTCAAGTGGGAGGTGCAAGATAAGAAAAATACTAGATAAATACAGGAAAAGGAAAGATACAAAAAGAATGCAGGTGGTACAAGATGAAGAACACGGGATAAACGAAAAAGGGGAACAGGAGCTGAATACCACACCAGCTAGCAGAACACCTCCTAACTTCAAAACATTGTTACACTATCACGACTTTCCTGCCAAGGAGTCAATTCTTCTAAACATGTTTCCTCTTCCTTAAAGAATTATAAAGGTAATGAAATGGTACACTTGTCAACAATAGAAGAAATTCTTTAGTGTTAAGAATACAGAGAATAAGGTAACTTTTGTTAACATTATGATACTCACTCTAAACTACAACTGAGCTCTGAACATACCAGTACTCACTTGAATCATGACATTAAGACATTCCAGGTAGATGGTTTCACTCTCGATAATACTGGCAATTATACAACGGTACATCGTAATTCTCTCAGCTTCGGCCTTATTGCCATCCTGCAATAGAAAAAAAATATTTTTCAAAAACCCTATTTCTACAATTGCTTTCCAGTACCAGTACATAAAACACATGACACATTAACTCTCATTCTTCAATTATAAACCAAATGTCATCATAGAGCAAGTCACATTTCCAAATAACTACGTTTCAGTATTTCCCCCATGACTTGAACAGTGCAGGAAAAAAAAAAAAAAAAAGTCTTCAAATACATTAAATGCTATAGTGAATGAGTAAGTCAATTTAATTTTACATTATACCAGAGAGATAACTATCAGATAAACTGAGAGATTGTGGTCACTCAATCTTTCAAAAGTGTACTGACTTGCAGCACACCAGTGATAATGGGGTTAAAGAAGAAAAAGTTAAACATGGAATATCATATCTATACTAAAATCAAACTACAAGAACAGTTAGGCATGCTTCTGTTACAGGAAAGAGACAGACTGAAGTGAAGGCCTGTTGGCAAGAAAGCAACAGTAACAGAATCATTTATCATTTTCCTCGGATACAACCTTTAGCATACATGGGAAACTGCCTATCATTGTGTGGAGCAGAAAAATGGATTTTACCCTCCCCTCACTCTTTGTCATTGGTTTGTCCAACCCAAATCCTTTTCCAAGTTTCAAATTCTGCTAATTATTTTCCAGCAGACTAAATCTGTTCAGGCTGTGATTTACTATTGTATGCCACACGTTATTTTAAATTTCTAAGATTGAGTTCAATGTGCTCTTTTATTCCTTAGGGGGTATTAGATTCATAAGAACTGATTTAATGAAAGATTAAAATTGGTCCTTCTGTATGACAACATCAAATACACTTTTGAGTGCAACATCAATGCCAGACCTCGAACAGAAACTGAAATGCTTAATAAAGGAAATATGAGTTCTAGGGGAGTTAGGTCTGACTTTTCCCATACGTCTCCAGGCCATTCTTCACTGGCTGCATCTACCAAGCGAGATGGGTATTACCTTTGTTATTTTTAATAATAATATTGTTACTGTTTTTTTACATCCCAGTAACTACTTTTAACAGTTTTCAGAGACGCCGAGGTGCCAGAATTTTGTCATGCAGGAGTTCTTTTACGTGCCAGTAAATCTATCGACATGAGGCTGACGCATTTGAGCACCTTCAAATGTCACCAGATCGAACTGCCAAATTGGGGTCAGCACCTCAACCGTCTGAGCCATTCAACCCGGCACCTTTGTTATTATTGTGTTGTATGTGTAGGATAGATGGCAATGCAGGTTGAATATTTTATGATTCCAGCTTCATACAGTATTCTGCAGATCTCTAAATAGTTGATGATGATGATGATGATGATGTTTAAAGGGCCTAACATCTAGGTCATCGGCCCCTTATGGTACAAAATGTAATGACAAATTAAAAACTCAAAATCATCCACTGACCAAATTCAAAAATGTCATGAAGAATGAATGGATGGATATGAACTTAAAACAATCAGTGGATCCAACCAAAAAGAACTATCATAAAATAGTATTACTGACCAAGGGTCCACTTCTAAAGCACAATCCTGAATCGAGGATGCTTGTTGTCCAAAGGGGTCCAAAATCCAGGTCAATGGCCCCTCATAATGGTTCTTATCGCTAGTAAAGTATGGTATTTGTCATGTTGGGGTACTAATCAAAAGTAGCGTAGACTCACGGTGTTCCACACATTATGGTACTACTCACAACTATTATACGTCGCACAGGTAACACAAACCTCGGATGTTTCTGACATAATGGCGCCACTCATAGGCAACGCAAACCGAAAGTGTTCCTCACCTACGTGTACTAATCACGGACGCCGGTATTCTTGTGGTGTTCCTCATATGGTGGGTGCTAATCATAGGCAGCACAGACCTACGGTGTCACTCGTATAGTGGTACAGATCACAGGCAACGCCCAGACCCGAGATGTTTCTCACGATGATACTAATCACAGGTACTGGAAACCCACAGTGATCCCCTCTCTGTTGCTACTAATCACAAACCCCTGGTGTACCTAATATAGTAGTACTACTCGCAAGTAAAGGCAACCCATGGTGTTCCCTGCAAGATAGTACTAATCAAAAGTTGTTCATGGTTCTAATGCAATCATCCCTTGGTTGCCCCTTTTAGTCGCCTCTCACGACAGGCAGGGGATACCGTAGGTGTATTTTTAGTTTGCATCCCCCACCCACAGGGACGAAGAAAGGCAGGGGCCACGAAGGGCGTGAAAATAAAAGACTCCCTAGGCCTCGAATGCTCTAATACCGTCGGGGTCAGAAAAGAACAAGAGTTGACCAAGGGAGGTCGGACAGGATAGACGAAAGTGAGGAGCCTGGCACAAGTAAGTGGAAGCGATGCTAGGACTCAGCTAAGGGCCCTGTGGTCGCCAAGTGGAGAGCCCCTTGGGCCCCTTTTAGTCACCTCTTACGACAGGCAGGGGATACCGTGGGTGTATTCTTCATCTGCGTCCCATACCCACAGGGGGTAATCTCTAAATAGAACAACTTCCTAGTTGTATAGTGGTAGAGACACAATCAGCGGTGTAAACGGTTTGTATAAGATTAACTGCTATAAGGCAAGGATTTAAAAAAATGTATCTTTTGTTTTTTTATTGTATTAAATTCTTATAATTTTCTGAACAAAATGGTATGCATTTTTATATTGTTTTGTGCATATTTATTTCTTAAAAAAATATTTAAAAGGACTGCACATCTCTGTAAGTTGAGTCATGCCACGCACCTTTGAACTCTGATCTAAATTTTTACTTCCCACATGGTGATAAAGTTTTCTAATAAGTTTTGTTAAATTTGTTTTTATGTTGGCTAGTCTGCTTTAGTGTGGGTATGCACTTCCACATCTTCTTTTGTTTTGTGCTGTGTGTTTGTATTAGTAAACAAGTTGTTCCATTTGAAGTTATAAAACATTTTCTTCCAAGTTGGTTTCATGCTCACGCTATAAGTGGTCTCATAAAACAGTGATAATGCCTAGAGTTGGTGGTGTGTACAAAAAAACGAAAATTCCACAGGAATAAATACCCTAAAGTAAACAATTGTGAACCTCCTGTTAACCTGCAAGAACAAAGTAGCCAGTGATAATGTAGGCCCTAAATATTCCAAGCTATTCAAGTAGGAAACTGAAGTATTTGGGTGAAGAAGTTGTTGACAGTGATTCTGTAAATAGTACTGTTAGGGTAATATTATTGTTAATGTACAGTTATTATCAGAATTCATTGGCAATAACACCTGTTGTAAATACTGTACATGTGAAGACTCTTTGTTTATTACTGACGATACTAGTGTTAGGAAATTACTTTCTTCTAAACTGTCAGAATTGTAACATAAATAAGTCAACTAGGACTTCAGGAAAAACTGCAGATAGATATTTTAATACAAATTTAAGAAAGGTGTATGGCATGCGCTGCATAGGGAAAGGGCAGAAAGCTGCGGAGAGCCTTTCACAATGATTACCCCCTCCACCTAAGAAATTTAGTAATTACTATGTGATTTTCAAGAAACATCTGCATGAAGTGAGTATTGAAACAATGAGAATTGCAGCAACAGAAGCTATCCAAGAAAACAATGCTGATAGTGACATTACTGTGGGATTAGATAGGACATGGTGGAAGAGAGGCCACACCTCCTCTCATGGAGTAGTTGCTGTCACATCTACTGACAAAGGTAAGGTATTGGAGAGGAATGGGTCCAGTTAGTTCATTTGCTTGAACTAGTTCATTAGATACCGTTCATCGCCTTGAGTCGTTCAAATGAACTAGTTGAAATGAAGGAGGTAGTTCATGAGATGATGTCATAGTTCTCACGGCACGGCGTTCAAATGAACGAGTTAGTTTATTGTAAGCATGAACAGAAAACAGCTACCCAATGCCGCCGTTAGTTTGCCTAAGCGAAGAAATGGTATGTACGAGAGATGGAGAGACAGATAAGCTTTCTAATTTGCTATAACTCCTTCTCTCCAAAGTGGGAAGTGTGAGAGGAGATGTGCTGTCATGTGACCATTAACACGACACGCCAATGGCCATTCGCATGCAAGCTTATTTTGTCGTTCAATGAATGAAGTCGTTAATTTGTGCTGTCTTCATGGAAACAGCTCTTGCAGCACTTTGTTCAATGAACAACGTCGTTCAAATGAACGAGGTAGTTTATTATGAGCTATCTTAGCAACAAGCACTAGCGGCACGAGCTAGTACTACATTTTACAAGAGATGGTGCTTGCTTAGGTCTTCGTCCTCCCTTAATATGAATGACAAACCATATAGCCTTTGACCGCACCCCACCTCTTACGCTGTTTAAAACTCAGCGGTTCGAGGGGCGTATAAATCAGCTGTTTGAGAGAGAAGAAGCTATTTAGCGGTTTTATCAACAGGAAAACATTTCTCTAAGGCGATAATTGTCCTTTTTAGCTTGTTAAAGAGCTGGGGAAGACAAACCCTGTGGAAACGTCCTGTTAACAAGGAATGTTCCTGAAGAGCTAACTAATATTACAATGTTAGATGTAAATCTTTTCAGGTGTTTACTCTAGTTGCTTTACGTTGCAACAAACACAGATAGGTCTTATGGCGACGATGGGACAGGAAAGGGCTAGGAGTGGGAAGGAAGAGGCCGTGGCCTTAATTAAGGTACAGCCCCAGCATTTACCTGGTGTGAAAATGGGAAACCACGGAAAACCATTTTCAGGGCTGCCAACAGTGGGGTTCGAACCTACTATCTCCTGAATACTGGATACTGGACGCACTTAAGCGAATGCAGCTATCGAGCTCGGTGGTGTTTACTCTATAAAACCAACGGTTTTTTTTTTCCTTAGGCCTGGCATTACACTCATAATAGTGGGATATGTCAGGCCCTACCCACTGACGGTAGGATGTACGCAGGTGAATTTATCAGAACCCCATTAACTTTTGATATGCTCCATTGGTGTGTAAAATCTAATTCTCTCAATATTTCCATTAATATTACAAAACGGGTGTCATGACTGAAATTATAAACTTCTATAATTTTCTGTTCATCACCACCTAATTTTAACCACTACTACATACATCTCATTAGACATCATTACACATGGGACAGGAAAGATAGTGACCGAGAATAGGAATCGTCTCACAGGAAACAGGGCTGAGCAGTCATTATTTCTGAACAGTCATATCTGAATTGTTTAACGGCCCCCCATTTACTGCTACGGTTTCCAGGGACGTCGAGGTGCCGAAATTCTATCCCACAGGATTTCTTTTACGTGCTATTAAATCTTCTGAAAGAGGCTGTCGTAATTGGGCACCTTGAAATTTATGACCGTTTTCTATGTGGTATGAATAATTTAACATATTTTGTTCTTTTAGTTGTTTATTCTTCTACGCCGATATGATACTGAATATAAAACTGTAGTCTTGTGTCTGTTACCGTGTTAACACTTTTTCGTAATGGAAATCCATGTAATGGTATTGTTCCTTAACTTTATGTGGGATATTGTTTTAAGAGGTAAACCAGCGACTTTTATCACCCCATCGTGTGTATCGTGGACCTATCTTGCATAGGACCTGACTTGAACCAACATGAGCTCATTTACATAGCTTGCATGCAAGTACGACAATCTGTGAACTTGGAATTTGATCGTCGTCTTCCGAAGTGCATAGCACGAACAGAAAACAGCTACACAATGCACAGCGCCGCGGCCAGCCTGCCTAAGTGGAGAAATGGTATCTACGAGAGATGGAGAGACAGATAAGCTTTCTAATTTCGTATAACCCCTTCTCCCCCAGTTGAAAGGTGTGAAAGGTGATGTGCTACCATTAATACAGCACGCATTGGTCATTCACGTGCAAGCTTATTTTGTCGTTCAAATGAATGAGGTAGTTTATTATGAGCTATTTTAGCAACAGCACTAGCGGCATGAGCTAGTACGTACGTTTTACAGTAGATGGTGCTTGCTTAAGTCTTTGTCCTCTAACATGCTGTATGCTTGCATGAACGACCTCTTCAAAATATTTGAACGAACTCATACCAGTTCAAATTAACTAGTTAGTTTATGAACGACCCATCTCTAGTATTGGACTTTGAAATTCTCACAAAATACTGCAGAGGGTGCAGGTTAAACATCAAGGACCATAAATGTGTAAAGAACTATGAAGGCTCCAGTGGGGGCATAGAAGCAGCCGGTGCTAAGGAACTTTTCCTTCGATCACTTGATGAGAAGGGAGTGCGGTATGTGAATTACCTAGGAGATGGGGATTCCAAAGGATATAAGTTAGTCAGTGAAGCACAGACTTATGGCCTTAATGTAAGTAGACAGAAATTTGAATGTGTAGTGCATGTGCAAAAAAGAATGGGTGTCAGACCTAGGAAACTAAAAAAGGACTTGAAAGGTAAAGTGTTGCATGACAAAAAGCAAATAGGTGGTGCTGGTAGGTTAACTGATTCAGAAACAGACCTGATTCAGACTTATTATGGGTTAGCTATCAGGAGAAATAACCACTACGTGAAAGATATGAGGTCAGCTGTGTGGGCAATATTTTTACATAAGGCAACTACTGACTCATACCCACAACATCTATTGTGCCCAAAAGGAGTCATGGTGTGGTTTCCAGAAAGCTTTATCATGTGATACTAGTTATCAGCATAAACACTCACTTCCTATTGCTGTGATAGAAGCCATGAGACCTGTCTTGAGAGATCTCAGTGAAGAGAAACTTTTGAAAAAATTACTTCATTGGCAGACCCAAAATGTAAATGAAAGTTTTAATAATTGTGTGTGGGAATTCCTACCAACAACTGTTTTCATTGAATATAGTGCAATAGTTATTGGAATATGTGATGCTGTTATCATATTCAATGAAGGTGCAATGGGGAGAATTACAGTTTTGAAGGCAATGGGCACAGAACCAGGTCATAACACCACAAAATTTTTGTGTCGAATCGATGAATATCGAGTAAAATATGCTGAAAGAGCTGCTGAGGCCTCATCAAAGGAAGGCAGGACTGAAAAAAGAAGAAAGGAAGGTAGATGAATCAGCTGAAGCAGATAATTATTCTTCAGGAATGCACTGAAGAAAGTTGCAATACTAACTTTAATGTTTTAATAACTCTGCAAACATAGGTGCATCTTTTCAGGAACTGTTGGGCATAGAAAGCTGAAAATTGGGCCATACATTTTACACGTAATAATGACTGCTGATAAGTAAAACTATGCAATTAGGTTTAATAGATTCTACGATATTAATTTTAAGAATTTGGCAGATTTTTTTTTGTTCAAGGTAATTATTTTCCTAAGTGAAATACATTTCAGTTAGGAAGCTGAATTTACTTACCAAGGTCAATTAACAGAGATAGAATTTTACAATTCTTAGTAAAGCTAAAGGTTCCACCTATTCAATACGTTTTCATAATGGTCTATTTAGAACATCACATATTTATTTAACTTATCATAAAATACATCTTTGGGACCGGTTTCGGCAATCCACTATGCCATCATCAGCCATTGAGTTTTTTTATAGCAAGGAACATTCAAAAATTTAAAAATATGCAATAGCAAGTCCTATTCTTACATGAAAAACATTTAAAATATAGCTAAATAGCATAGGCCCATTGTACTATACAAATAACATGTCGTTTTTGAAAAATACAATATTATTTAGTGCATCTAAAATTATTTATATATAATTGGAAAAGTCTATGATTTGGTGTAGCTTATGTACAATAGATTCATGTAAAATTGATAAAAGAATCTCTTTTTGCCATTTAAACCACAGTTGTTAAATACTCAAACAAGAAAAAACATATCAGAATTTGCTACTCCTTACATAGTCAAACAGACTGTTGTGTCAATAAGTTTTAAGGAAGAAGAACCTGTATTTATTATCCAAAACAGTACAAGTCGCATATTATGAGGAACTAAGAAACTGTGCTTAAAAAATGACAGATGTTTTTATAGAATCATTCATCAATTTTATAGAAAATTTCCTGTGTATCAACTATATCAAACCATAGTCTTTTTAAGCACCTAAAAACAATTCTAGATGCACCAAATAATACTATATTTTTTTAAAAAGACATGTTACTTGTATAACAAAAAAAGGGTTAATACTAACTAGCCAATTTTTAATATTTTCCATGTAAAAATAGGACTTGTTGTTTTAACAACTGTGGTTTAAATGGCAAAAATAGATTCTTTTATCAATTTTACATGAATCCATTGTACATAAGCTACACCAAATCATAGACTTTTCCAATTATACACTGGCTGACAGAGCAAATGCAACACCAAGAAGGAGTGGTGAGAACTTTATGCCAATTGCAGGGTAGACTGACATCACTGAGGTATGCTCATGATGTGAAATGCGCCGCTGTGCTGCGCACGTAGCGAACGATAAATGGGACACGGCGTTGGCGAATGGCCCACTTCGTACCGTGATTTCTCAGCCGACAGTCATTGTAGAACGTGTTGTCGTGTGCCACAGGACACGTGTATAGCTAAGAATGCCAGGCCGCCGTCAACGGAGGCATTTCCAGCAGACAGATGACTTTACGAGGGGTATGGTGATCGGGCTGAGAAGGGCAGGTTGGTCGCTTCGTCAAATCGCAGCCGATACCCATAGGGATGTGTCCACGGTGCAGCGCCTGTGGCGAAGTTGGTTGGCGCAGGGACATGTGGCACGTGCGAGGGGTCCAGGCGCAGCCCGAGTGACGTTAGCACGCGAGGATCGGCGCATCCGCCGCCAAGCGGTGGCAGCCCCGCACGCCACGTCAACCGCCATTCTTCAGCATGTGCAAGACACCCTGGCTGTTCCAATATCGACCAGAACAATTTCCCGTCGATTGGTTGAAGGAGGCCTGCACTCCCGGCGTCCGCTCAGAAGACTACCATTGACTCCACAGCATAGACGTGCACGCCTGGCATGGTGCCGGGCTAGAGCGACTTGGATGAGGGAATGGCGGAACGTCGTGTTCTCCGATGAGTCACGCTTCTGTTCTGTCTGTGATAGTCACTGCAGACGAGTGTGGCGTCGGCGTGGAGAAAGGTCAAATCCGGCAGTAACTGTGGAGCGCCCTACCGCTAGACAACGCGGCATCATGGTTTGGGGCGCTATTGCGTACGATTCCACGTCACCTGTAGTGCGTATTCAAGACACGTTAAATGCCCACCGCTACGTGCAGCATCTGCTGCGGCCGGTGGCACTCCCGTACCTTCAGGGGCTGCCCAATGCTCTGTTTCAGCAGGATAATGCCCGCCCACACACTGCTCGCATCTCCCAACAGGCTCTACGAGGTGTACAGATGCTTCCGTGGCCAGCGTACTCTCCGGATCTCTCACCAATCGAACACGTGTGGGATCTCATTGGACGCCGTTTGCAAACTCTGCCCCCGCCTCGTACAGACGACCAACTGTGGCAAATGGTTGACAGAGAATGGAGAACCATCCCTCAGGACACCATCCACACTCTTATTGACTCTGTACCTCGACGTGTTTCTGCGTGCATCGCCGCTCGCGGTGGTCCTACATCCTACTGAGTCGATGCCGTGCGCATTGTGTAACCTGCATATCGGTTTGAAATAAACATCAATTATTCGTCCGTGCCGTCTCTGTTTTTTCCCCAACTTTCATCCCTTTCGAACCACTCCTTCTTGGTGTTGCATTTGCTCTGTCAGTCAGTGTATATAAATAATTTTAGATGCACTAAATAATATTGTATTTTTCAAAAAAGACATGTTATTTGTATAGTACAATGGGCCTATGCTATTTAGCTATATTTTAAATGTTTTTCATGTAAGAATAGGACTTGCTATTGCATATTTTTAAATTTTTGAATGTTCCCTGCTACAAAAAACTCAATGGCTGATGATGGCATAGTGGATTGCCGAAACCGGTCCCAAAGATGTATTTTATGATAAGTTAAATAAATATGTGATGTTCTAAATAGACCATTATGAAAACGTATTGAATAGGTGGAACCTTTAGCATTACTAAGAATTGTAAAATCTTGAGTCAATACGGACAAAAAATGAAGTTTTTAATACTAAATAAGTCTGCCTACCAAGCAAAACGAAAAGCCTATCTTTATAAGAGCTTACGTATTAAAATAGGGAAATTGAGCAAGGATATTAACTTTATTAAAAAGTGTATTGCAAACAAATTAACTCCAAAATTTCTAAAGAACAGGAAGTATGTTTCAACACATCAAAGAAAGGTACAGGAAAAAACCAACAAACTTTGGCTTCAAAATGAATTGAAATTTCTACACAAGAAAAAATCCTTTTTAAATAACCGATTATATGAAACTCATCTCGAAGTAACAAAATTATTACCAGCTGCACAGTGGAATATTTTCCAAAATACAGTACAAAATGCATTAAATAAAATACTTTCCCAAAAGCAAAACACGCTAGATAGAAAGTTCCAGACTCTTCTCAATGAAACCAACTCGAACAAAGCGCCATCTAGAAACACATCCTTATATAATATACAAACTCAAAGTCTACCTCAAAATCTAGCCCAATTTCATCAGCCATTTGTGAACCTATCAAAAGTTAACTTCGACCAAGAAGAAGTAATAATGCTCTCCAAAGGACCTAAACATAATTGGCCTAATTACAACATCGCCAATAAGGTTAAACAACTAATTATCGAATCAGAAGCAGCCATCAGTAAAATGCCTACAGACATTCAAAACGAAGTTAGGTATGAAGCTAAAAGACAAATTAAAAAACATCTTTAGCACACCAGCTATAGATTTTAACACAACGCAGCTTGAAAATAGAAAAAAGATCTGTCAACTTAAAAACAAAATCAAAAATTCAAATGTTGTCATCACAAAAGCAGATAAAGGTAACGCCACTGTCGTTTTAGACCAAACAGATTACATTACAAAAACACAGAATTTCTTTACAGACAAAACCTTCACAATCATAGATAAAGATCCAACGCAATCTATTCAAAGACAACTTAAACAAATTCTTAAAAATACAACATGCCTCTTTACTGACAGCGAAAAGAACAAATTAATTAATATGAACCCCAGTCTACCAACAGTAAAAGCACAACCTAAAATACACAAAAATGGTGTTCCTATACGCCCCATAATAAACTTCAGACCTAGCCCTCTGTACAAAACAGCGCAGTTTATACAACAATTTTTAAGCAAGCATTATACATCTCAAGCTAATAAATCAATAAGAAATACTTCAGAACTAATTAAGCAACTAGAAAATTTCAAATTACAGGCACATCATACCATGCATTCATTCGATATCACCAATATGTACGCCAACATCAAACCTGAAAAAGTTATACCAATCGTTCTAAAAAATTTGCGCACTCACAGCAAACTTAGTCAATTTGAAATAGACGATTTCATACTAATCTTGAAGTTCCTAACTAACAATAATTATTTCATTTTCAACAAAGTAATTTATAAACAGGACGGACTAGCAATGGGTTCGCCGGCATCAGGTATCTTAGCTAACATTTATATAGATTTTCTGGAGCACACTAAAATCATAAATAATAAGACATTCAATAATATAGCCTTCTGGGCCAGATTTATAGATGATACATTTATAATAATGGATCAACGCACTACCGACGCCCCTTCCACCTTAATACATCTCAACAACATCGATAATGATATAAAATTCACAATAGAATCTGAAAGCAATAAAACCCTAAATTTTTTAGATCTAACCATTACCAGGCGCCCATCCTCTTTTGAATACAAAATCTACAGAAAACCGACACATACAGCCACGACCATCAAACACGATTCTGAACATCCTCCTAGTCATAAAAGAGCTACATACAATAATTTAATACAGAGAGCATTTAATGTACCCATGTCCAATATAGAACGTAAAAAAGAACTCAACACTATACGCAAAATCGCATCTTATAATGGCTACAACAAATGTTTTATAGAACGCATAATAAATAAATTTAAACATCAACCCAATACTAAATTACAAAAAGAAACACCCAAAACAAAAATATATGCTACTTTTACTTTTAACTCCGACATTTTCCGTTTAACCAATATTTAAAAAAAAAAGAAATGTCAATATTGCCTTCAAAACCAATAATAGAAATTTAGATATTTTTTACAACTCCAAATCGGTTAATATACAAAACCCATTTGATAGATCAGGTGTATATAGGTTTCATTGCAACAACTGTACCAGTGTTTACCTTGGACAGACTGGGAGATCATTTAATATCAGATACAATGAACATGTCAATGCCATAAAATATAGAAAATTTTCAGCAATAGGTCAGCACATACAGGAATACAAACACAATTTTTACTTGGACATCATCTAAACAATAAATAAAGGCCCACTCCTAGACCTAACAGAGCAATGTTACATTACTTTAGATCAATATTACAATCCCAATTACAATCTAAATGATATTTCGGAAAAACCTACAATTTTATTTGACATTCTTATTTCATTGATTAACAGTTTAAAAATTCCTAAAAATCAATCAGTACATAAAATATTACGTAGCGCGCTAGCCTACTATTCCTGGCAAAGCCCATGCCCCCCTGACACACAGGCACACGCGAACGCAACCTCTCCTGCGTCCCCTTCCCCTACAGCTGAGCCGGCTGGTTGGCGTTTGACATTCAGCAGTTGTTCCTCACTCTCTCTGCACGCTGTTACATTCAACCTGAGGTGAGTTTCATATCTTCAATTCTTTTCTATAGCACCACGTATCGTTCTCAATAACTCATACTCATTTCACTATTTCATTTTTTAGGTCTGTACTGGTTCGAGATTAACACTATTTATGGCCCATTTCCATCTGGCACATAAAATAATATTCAAGATCTTAACCATAGTTTCGGCCTCAGCCACACAGTTATTTACATTGGAAAATACTAGAAGCAAGGTTCAAGTACTCAAACAAGAAAAAACATATCAGAATTTGCTACTCCTTACATAGTCAAACAGACTGTTGTGTCAATAAGTTTTAAGGAAGAAGAACCTGTATTTATTATCTAAAACAGTACAAGTCGCATATTATGAGGAACTAAGAAACTGTGCTTAAAAAATGACAGATGTTTTTATAGAATCATTCAACAATTTTATAGAAGATTTCCTGTGTATCAACTATATGAAACCATAGTCTTTTTAAGCACCTAAAAACAATTCTAGACGCACCAAATAATACTATATTTTTTAAAAAGACATGTTACTTGTATAACAAAAAAAGGGTTAATACTAACTAGCCAATTTTTAATATTTTCCATGTAAAATAGGACTTGTTGTTTTAACAACTGTGGTTTAAATGGCAAAAATAGATTCTTTTATCAATTTTACATGAATCTATTGTACATAAGCTACACCAAATCATAGACTTTTCCAATTATATATAAATAATTTTAGATGCACTAAATAATATTGTATTTTTCAAAAAAAGACATGTTATTTGTATAGTACAATGGGCCTATGCTATTTAGCTATATTTTAAATGTTTTTCATGTAAGAATAGGACTTGCTATTGCATATTTTTAAATTTTTTAATGTTCCTTGCTATAAAAAAACTCAATGGCTGATGATGGCATAGTGGATTGCCGAAACCAGTCCCAAAGATGTATTTTATGATAAATTAAATAAATATGTGATGTTCTAAATAGACCATTATGAAAACGTATTGAATAGGTGGAACCTTTAGCTTTACTAAGAATTGTAAAATCTTGAGTCAATACGGACAAAAAATGAAGTTTTTAATACTAAATAAGAGATAGAATAACATGTAAAAAATCTCAAGTCCAAATTTTAAAAAAACACTCAGAAAATGTACCTAAAATGTCAAAGATTTTATGAAATTTCAGTAAACTTATGACTTGTTTACTAAGAAGTTTTTTGATTTAGAGTAATGAAAGTATGAATAATCAAAACAAATATTTGCCCCAATTCGTTGTCTTGAATTCCACCTTTATCTTCATATTATGATCTTTCCTACTTTTAAAGACACCACTCAAACTTATTCGTCTACTGATGTCATACCACAACTGACATCTTGGAATTTACTCATTCGGGACAATTATTTCATGTTCCCTATGGGAATCAACATCTATATCAACATACCACTTAGTAGAGCAGCTCGTCTCTTTCCTCCCAAGTCTTCCCAGCCCAAACTTCGGAACATTTTTGTAACACTACTCTTTTGTTGGCAATCACCCAGAACAAATTGAGCTGCATTTCTTTGGATTATTTCCAGTTCTTGAACCAAGTAATCCTGGTGAGGGTCCCATACGCTGGAACCATACTCTAATTGGGGTCATACCAGAGACTTATATGCCCTCTCCTTAACATCCTTCCTACAACCCCTAAATACCCTAATAACCATGTGCAGAGATCTGTACCCTTTATTTACAATCATATTTATGCGATTACCCAAATGAAGATCTTTCCTTATATTAACACCTAGGTACTTACAATGATCCCCAAAAGGAACTTTCACACCATCAACGCAATAATTGAAACTGAGAGGACTTTTCCTATTTGTGAAACTCACATCATGACTTTTAACCCTGTTTATCACCATACCTTTGCCTACCGTCCATCTCACAACATTATCGAGGTCATTTTGCAGTTGCTCACTTATTTATTACTCTGTACAAAATAACACCCTCTGCAAGAAGCCTTACCTCTGATTACCTCTGATTCCACTTCTTTACACATATCATTGATATATATAAGAAAACATAAAGGTGAAATAATACTGCCTTGAGGAATTCCCCTCTTAATTATTACAGGGACAGATAAAGCGTTGTGTTGTATACAAGAAGCACAATATACATAACACAACTTTAAAGTTTATTTTCTTGCAAATCCTTCGTACAATACACAGAAAATAAAGGAAATTGAGACTTGCTTCTTATTGTGGTGAACACCCTAAATAATATCCGAAGTAAGTTTACTGTTTGCAGAAGACGTATTTACATATATACAACTTTGGTCCTATATGTACAATTAGGTCTATTCTTACGAGATAGAGTGCCACTAATATGTCAAAGTTCCTGATAGCTGATGGTTATCTAATGTTTGGAAATCTGGATTGAACTTAAGGCGAAGTCCTTTCCAGCAGAATGCAAGGATAATGTAGGCAGGTTATAAGGAAGGCGGGAATCTTGAGGCGGTAGTTAGTCCTCTCGATCAGAGTTTAGTCCGCCTATTCAGTTCACATTTTCAAGAGGGGTACCCCCGTGTCTGACTTACGGCGTAGAGCTGATCGCTGGACACAGCTGACTGCCTACAGCGGCGGAATCGTCGCTCCAATTTATACTCGCTGGCTGACGTCACGAGTCATGAGTCAGCACGCTCCTGGACACACTCGTATATTCCAGGTGGTTCGATGAGGGAGCGGGTTGCGTAGCTGCAAGGCGGAGGACAACACTTCCCTACTCTAATTCTCTGAGTCCTATTTTCTAGAAATATAGCCACCCATTCAGTCGCTCTTTTTTCTAGTCCAATTGCACTCATTTTTGACCAGTAGTCTCATATAATCTACGCTATCAAATGCCTTAGATAGGTCAATCGCGATACAGTCCATTTGACCTCCTGAATCCAAGATATCTGCTATACCTTGCTGGAATCCTACAAGTTGAGCTTCAGTGGAATAACCTTTCCTAAACCCAAACTGCCTTCTATCAAACCAGTTATTAATTTTGCAAACATGTCTAATATAATCAGAAAGAATGCTTTCCCAAAGCTTATATACAATGCATGTCAAACTGACTGGTCTGTAATTTTCAGCTTTATGTCTATCACCCTTTCCTTTATATACAGGGGCTACTATAGAAAATCACCATTCATTTGGTATAGCTCCTTCATGCAAACAACAATCAAATAAGTACTTCAGATAAGGTACTATATCCCAACCCATTGCCTTTAGTATGTCCCCAGAAATCTTATCAATTCCAGGCACTTTTCTCGTTTTCAACTTTAGTATCGTACTGTAAATGTCATTGTTAACATAGGTAAATTTTAATACTTCTTTACTATCAGTCACCTCCTCTATCTGGGCATTATCCTTGTAACCAACAATCTTTACATACTGCTGACTGAATACTTCTGCCTTTTGAAGATCCTCACATATACACTATTTCATTAATGAATCCTGGAATGTCCTTCTTGAAACCTGCTTCTGCCTTTAGGTACATATACCTACTCTTCCATTTTTCACTAAAATTTGTATGACTGGCCGTTATGCTTGCCATCAAGTTATCTTTAGCCGACTTCTTTGCTAGATTCAATTTCCTAATAAGTTCCTTCAATTTCTCTTTACTTCCACAGCCATTTCTAACTGTATTTCTTTCCAACCTGCACCTCCTTCTTAGTCTTTTTACTTCTCTGTTATAATATAGTGGATCTTTACCATTCCTTACCAATTTTAAAGGTACAAACCTATTTTCACATTCCTCAACAATTGCTTCACACACATCCCAGAGTCTGTTTACATTTTTATTTACCATTTTCCACCGATCATGGTTATGTTTTAGAAACTCCCTCATGCCTGAAATATCTACATCATCTGATGGCCAGGCAGGCATCAATTTTTGGTAATGAGACAATGTCTCTCATAGTCCATTGGCACAGCCGGTGGCTCCAAGTAGCCTACGCAGTGACCTCCACGGTATGCACTAGCCATGTGTCTTGGTGGATGTGCTATTTACCAACTGATGAGCCTAACTTAGCACACTGGGGCGAAAAGCTGGCAACGAGGAATGAGTTAGCTGGAAAATTTATAATGCCCAATAACGGACTATTTATATTGGTATTACACCGTAAATCTCGAAGTTTACATAGGGGCACAACCAGATGGTCCCTACAAATTGCCTAATGCTTAACAGGATGTAGTGACGAGAATGGTTGAACTTATACAAGAAACAAAACAAAACTTAACAGGGGACAATTGGTTCACATCCATACCACTGACACAGAAGTTACTCGAAGAGAAGAAACTAACTTACGTGGGAACAATCGGGCAACATAGGTGTGAAATTCTGTAGGAGTTAGGCCTAATAAAAATGGAAAACTAAGCAGCTCTCTCTTCGGATTTCATAGGCCTATGACGCTAGTTTCTTACTGTCCAATGGAAAAGAAGACTGTACTCTTGCTTTCATCTATGCATCATGACAGTGCTATAGATACTGGCACAGGTGACTTAAAGAAACCTGTTATTGGAACATTTTATAACAGAACCAAACATGGAGTGGATACTGTTGATCATTTGCGTGCTAAATATGATACTACACGTAACACCAACCGCTGGCCAATGGTAATCCTTTTTGATTTGTTGAACATCAGTGGCATAAATGCCTTGTATACTTTCTCAGCCAATGATAAATGTAAGAAAGTACGTAGGCATTTGTTTCTTCAAGCAGTCGCATGGGGCTCGATAAGCCACAAATATCTCGGATGTCAGAAGTAAAATAAATTCCAGTTTCTCTTCGAAAACATGTGCACATAAAATGTCAACCAACTTAAAAAGTGTTTAATGTTAGTTTTGTGTCAACCTGGAACATCACTGATGGTAAAGCTGAGACTGTAACAAATAAACTAATTGAAACCCTTGAAAATTTAGGGTTAAAAACTTGTAATTTGGTAGGTCTAGGATCTGATGGGGCAGCTGTCATGATTGGTAAGCAAAAGGGAGTTGCAACACTGTTAAGAGAGAAAACAAATGGACTCATGGTAAACTGTCACTCCATAAACCACAGATTGGCACCTGCTAGTGCCCAGGCAGCAGCTGAAGTGCTTTATATAGTGAAGTTTAATGATATTTTAAGATGACTCTCTTTTTTTTTTTTTTTTTTTTTAATTCCTCACTCAGGATGGCTGGTTTAACTGAAATCCAGAATAGCTTATCATGGACAGCCCTCAATTTAAACTAAAAATAGCCAGTGATACCAGATGGTTGTCTCCAGACTCTGCTGTACAGTCTCTAATATGATCTATGGTGAGTGTTGTAGCTGCACTTGGAAAAGAGGCCACTGAAAGGAATGACATTACAGCTGAAGGCTTAAGCAAGTGCATGAAGACAAAAAACTTCTTAGCTGCAATTATGATGCTTTCAGATATCTTACCTCTTCCGTGCACAATGTCTAGAGCTTGGCAAACGCAAGGTATTCACTTGACAGAAATTGAGCCAATCTTAGAAGCCACAAAACACAGCATCTTACAATTGAAAGACACTCCAGGAAAACATTTTCAAAGTCACAATCACCATCTTGCAGGTGAATGGTCAGACTTCCACATCACTTATTCACCGGGCGAGTTGGCCGTGCGCGTAGAGGCGCACGGCTGTGAGCTTGCATCCGGGAGATAGTAGGTTCGAATCCCACTATCGGCAGCCCTGAAGATGGTTTTCCGTGGTTTCCCATTTTCACACCAGGCAAATGCTGGGGCTGTACCTTAATTAAGGCCACGGCCGCTTCCTTCCAACTCCTAGGCCTTTCCTATCCTATCGTCGCCATAAGACCTATCTGTGTCGGTGCGACGTAAAGCCCCTAGCAAAAAAAAAAACACATCACTTATTCAGATGTCGATGTTGTAACCTTCAAGACAACAATTCATGACAAGTACATAGATATTGTAATCCAACACCTAGAACACAAGATTTCCAGATATTTCCTGCTTTTCAAGAGTGTTTAATGCAAAAAGTCAAGATGTGAATGAAGCTTCCGAGTTGCTTCTTGATTTCTACTCTAACATGGGAAGCCCTCAAGTCATAAATTACAATAGTGCTAAACTGGAAAGGTCTCTTGCATCAAAAATGTTCCAAGGAGAGTCCTACATCAGATAATAAACAAATAATGATGAAATTTGCAACAATTAGGAGAGGATTTCCACCAATCAATACTTATTTATTGCATATATTAAGCTACAGGACCTGTTTCGACCTCATATACAAGGTCATCTTCAGCTGAACCATACATACATATTTATATAATGAAGCTTTGATTAAGATTGTGTTGTTAAAGGAATGCTATATGATGATGATGTACATTTAGTCACATACAAATGGGGCAAGTCTTAGTGTGAACTGGCGTATATGTCATTCTGTACAATATTGCAACTGTATGTCTAAAATATTATGTTGAAGGTCTTAAAATTAGTGTATAAAATATGTCTTTACTTAAACTAACTTATATATATATTAAAGCACTTCATGCATATGAACATTCGTTCTTGCTTGTTGGTCAATACATCGACTAACTTCCGTATTTAAGTCTTATTTACAGTTGTACACTTCAGCTGCTATTCTTGGAGTTTGTAAAATTGCATGGGTAAAAGATTTTGTCTTCATGTGTATATGTGGGATAAAACACTTTCAATTTTTTTTAAAGTGCCAAATGTATGGATGAAATTCAAATAAAATATGTTCAGCTCTGCTGTGTGTGTTCCCTTTTTATTGGAACCAATTCATGTTGTCCTGTGGCATCCGTAAATTTGGATGACATTGGGTTCAAAGTAGTGGCTCCTTTCCCATTTGTAGCTGTGCAATGATGTTATATTTATCTGTGGAAGATAAGATTGAGTTATAAGTGATATCGTGTTGGAGGAATGTCTAAGGGTTATGTGTGTGAATTGGAATATGTACTTACTGTTGTTGGTGTAGCTGATTTGTGTTTGACGTGCGAGCTTGTAATGTACTACTTCGTGTTCTTCTTGGGCTCATACTAGCTGCTGTGAGGGGAAGGGAAGGAGGGGTAGGGAGAGTTGTTGTTGTGGGGGTAGGGGTGGAGCTGGGTGTGTTGTTTGGTGTTTTTCTGTTGCGTGTCACGTTCTGTTTATCGATTAACTTAAGGTAAGGGTTTTTTAGGGCGGGGATAACTGTATTGAAGATGATGTTAGTTTTTTCTGTGATTTCATTTATGTTGTAATTTAGATTGGTGTACTGATCTAGAGTGATGTAAAATTCTTCTGTTATGTTGAGCAGGGGGCCTTTGGGGTTTATGTTTAGGATTTGCATATCGTTATCGATGTTTGTAAAACTGTGTTTATAGTCTGCAACATGTTGCCCTATTGAGGAAAAATGATTGTGTTTCACCGCGTTTATGTGTTCGTTATATCGGGTTAGGAAGTTTCTACCGGTACATCCGATATAGCTTGTCTCGCAGTTATTACATTTGATACGGTATACCCCTGAGTGGTTGTATTTGTTGTTGCTGTTGATTGTCCTGACGTTGTGTATGATGTTGGTACTATTGTGTGTAGTTCTGAATGCTATTCTTAGGTTGTTTTTTTTTAAAATGTTAATTATGGAGTATATGTGTACATTATTGAAAGTGAATAGTGCATAATCTTTCTTGGATTCGTCTACTTTTGTTAGTTTGGTTTTGGGTTGGGATTTTATTTTGTGAATGATTTTGTTAACCATTTCTTTCTTGAATCCATTGTTTTTAGCTATGTCATGAATTAATTGTAATTCTTTGTTTAGATCTTCTTTTGTTAATGGTATATTGAATGCTCTGTGTATCATGCTATAGTAATCTGCTCTTTTGTGTATGTTGGGGTGAACGGAATCCATTTTAATTGTATTTGAGGTATGCGTGGGTTTTCTGTATATTCTGTAAGAAAGGTGGTCATCATGTCTAGTTGTCGTTATGTCCAGGTAGTTCAGTTTGCGATTGTTTTCGGTTTCCATGGTAAATTTTATATGGGAATCTATTGTATTGAGTTTATCTAATATATCAGTTTCATTTGTGGACCTATTGTCGAGGATGATAAAAATGTCATCAACAAATCTACGCCAAAAAAATATATGGTCTATTTTGTTAATGAATGTGTGCTCTAAATAGTCTATGTAAATTTCGGCGATTATACCAGAAGCGGAAGATCCCATCGGTAAACCCTGTTGCTGATAGATAGTATCATGAAATTTAAAGTAGTTGTTACTAATGGCAAAATTAAGTAATTTACCGGTAATGAACTCTTCTATTTCCAAAGTGCTTAGATTGCTATGACTTTTTAGGTTAGATTCAATGATTTCTATTGTTCGTTTTGTGGGAATGTTCGGGTACATGTTTATTATGTCAAATGATGCGAGTTTGTGATATGGTTCAATCTTTAATCCTTTTGTCCTATTACAAAAATCTACCGAGTTCCGTACTGTTTTATTAGCTAAGAATACGTAGTGCTTTTTGAGAAATCGTTGAATAAATTGCGAAAGTTTATAGGTTGGGCTTGCTCTGTAGTTAATAATAGGTCTCATTGGAATATGTTCCTTATGTATTTTGGGATAAGCTTTAGCAGTGAGTATTTGAGGATTCATTACTATAAGTTTAAAGGATTCTACTTCTGTTAAAAGAAAGTGTGTATTTTTTAATAAGGTTTTGAGGTTCCTTTGTATGTTATTAGTCGGGTCTTTACGTTTCATGAGGAAAGTGTTATCCTGAAAACATTCTTTGGTTTTCAATATGTATTGGTCTTTGTCGATAATAACTGTGGTATTGCCCTTGTCGGCTTTCGTTATCAGTAGATTATTCTGTTTTATCTTATCTTTGAGTTTGTTTATGTGTACTTTATTGGTTGAGTTATTATTTTGGGAGTTACTGTGAATTTTGTCGATATATTGTGGGAGCCTTTTTTTAATATCATATCTGACTTCGTCTCGTAGCTCTGTATGGCGTTTTCTATTTCGGTGATAGTAGTTGTAATGTTCTGGAAAGTTGATGTGTTACCCCAATTGTGCTTGGGTCCCTTGCAACAGTTTCCATTTCGTTAAAAGTTGTATTTGTGAGACTTTTTACGGGTGGGTGGAATTTGTGTTCAGTGATTTCATTGGGAAAGGTAGGAGAGTTTGTGTTTGGAGTTTCGGTTTTTGGGTTTGGTTTGGATGGTTGTTTAAGTGCTTCTAATTTCTTATTTAGTGTATTCTGTTTGTTGGTGGCTAAGTTCCTTATTTTTTCTGTCGTGATCTGCTGAAAATCATCCCAATAGCTATGTGGTAACGCGTTAGATGCCTTTAAATGTATTCGGTATAGTTCATTGTTAAGATGTTGTTTTTTACGGTATAAAAATTTTATTTCTTCTTTCAGCCAGATTTTGTTTGTTCTTTTTTGCGTATTATGAGTTTGTTTGGTGTGCCTGTGTTTATTGTTATATTTTCTCAAGAATTTAGGTGTTAGGTCATATTTTAGACATTCCTTCAGAAAAACAATGCTCTTAATCGCATTAGTTAGTTTGATCTTTAAGTTTCGAAATCTATATGCGTTCCGTTTTGCCTGGTTGGCTACGATATCGTAATCTATAATCTTCATTTCCGTATTGACGAATTGCACAATTAAAAATAGGAGAGGATTTCCATCAATCAATACTTATTTATTGCATATATTAAGCTACAGGACCTGTTTCGACCTCATATACAAGGTCATCTTCAGCTGAACCATACATACATATTTATATAATGAAGCTTTGATTAAGATTGTGTTGTTAAAGGAATGCTATATGATGATGATGTACATTTAGTCACATACAAATGGGGCAAGTCTTAGCGTGAACTGACGTATATGTCATTCTGTACAATATTGCACCTGTATGTCTAAAATATTATGTTGAAGGTCTTAAAATTAGTGTATAAAATATGTCTTTACTTAAACTAACTTATATATGTACAAGATAAATACAATATATAAAAGCACTTGATGCATATGAAAATTCGTTCTTGCTTGTTGGTCAATACATCACCTAACTTCCGTATTTAAGTCTTATTTACAGTTGTACACTTCAGCTGCTATTCTTGGAGTTTGTAAAATTGCATGTGTAAAAGATTTTGTCTTCATGTGTATATGTGGGATAAAACACTTTCAATTTTAAAAAAAGTGTCAAATGTATGGATGAAATTCAAATAAAATATGTTCAGCTCTGCTGTGTGTGTTCCCTTTTTATTGAAACCAATTCATGTTGTCCTGTGGCATCCATAAATTTGGATGACATTGGGTTCAAAGTAGTGGCTCCTATCCCATTTGTAGCTGTGCAATGATGTTATGTTTATCTGTGGAAGATAAGATTGAGTTATAAGTGATATCGTGTTGGAGGAATGTCTAAGGGTTATGTGTGTGAATTGGAATATGTACTTACTGTTGTTGGTGTAGCTGAATTGTGTTTGACGTGCGAGCTTGTAATGCACTACTTCGTGTTCTTCTTGGGCTCATACTAGCTGCTGTGAGGGGAAGGGAAGGAGGGGTAGGGAGAGTTGTTGTTGTGGGGGTAGGGGTGGAGCTGGGTGTGTTGTTTGGTGTTTTACTGTTGCGTGTCGCGTTCTGTTTATCGATTAACTTAAGGTAAGGGTTTTTTAGGGCAGGGATAACTGTATTGAAGATGATGTTAGTTTTTTCTGTCATTTCATTTATGTTGTAATTTGGATTGGTGTACTGATCTACAGTGATGTAAAATTCTTCTGTTATGTTGAGCAGGGGGGCCTTTGGGGTTTACATTTAGGATTTGCATATCGTTATCGATGTTTGTAAAACTGTGTTTATAGTCTGCGACATGTTGTCCTATTGAGGAAAAATGATTGTGTTTCACCGCGTTTATGTGTTCGTTATATCGGGTTAGGAAGTTTCTACCGGTACGTCCGATATAGCTTGTCTCGCAGTTATTACATTTGATACGGTATACCCCTGAGTGGTTGTATTTGTTGTTGCTGTTGATTGTCCTGACATTGTGTATGATGTTGGTACTATTGTGTGTAGTTCTGAATGCTATTCATAGGTTATGTTTTTTAAAAATGTTAGTTATGGGGTATATGTGTACATTATTGAAAGTGAATAGTGCATAATCTTTCTCAACATAACAGAAGAATTTATTGTATTGACCAACAAGCAAGAACAAATGTTCATATGCATGAAGTGCTTTTATATATTGTATTTATCTTGTACATATATATATATAAGTTAGTTTAAGTAAAGACATATTTTATACACTAATTTTAAGACCTTCAACATAATATTTTAGACATACAGTTGCAATATTGTACAGAATGACATATACGCCAGTTCACACTAAGACTTGCCCCATTTGTATGTGACTAAATGTACATCATCATCATATAGCATTCCTTTAACAAACCAATATTATTCAAAGCTTCATTATATAAATATGTATGTATGGTTCAGCTGAAGATGACCTTGTATATGAGGTCGAAACCGGTCCTTAATGCAATAAATAAGTATTGATTGGTGGAAATCCTCTCCTATTTTTAATTGTGCAATTCGTCAATACGGAAATGAAGATTATAGATTACGAAGTTTGCAACTACATGCGAGCGTAAGGAATCTTTTCCAAATTTAGCAAGACTAGCTGCTATTGTACTGTCCATACCTGTGAGCACAGCTGAACGTGAAGGGGATTTTCGGCTTTGAAGAGAGTTAAAAACTGTTTAAGGAATTGTATGAAGCAGACCGCAGTCAACAATGTGATGCTGATTTCACTAGAGGGATCAGACTCAACAGAATTCAATTATGTAAGAGCTGCAGACAATTGGGCCTTAAAAAAAGAAAAGAAGAATCAACATATAAAGCGTCATGCTAAAAGTAAATTTCAATTTTGTAGTGGTAGAAAAAGAAATATCTTATTTTGTCTTGCTCGTGATAACAGTGAAATAGTTCAATTTTGCAGTTAATGTTTACCTCTCTGATATTATTGTTAATGCCTAGGGGGAATAATAGACTGATATTTTATCATTCATTTTTGAAGTACACTGACTTAGCAAATGTCATGGGATAGTCACCTACTAGCGTGTGGTGCCTCCTCTGGCCCTGCGAACTGCAGTGAGACGCCGTGGAAGTGAGTCGACAAGTCCCTGGCAATCCTCTGGAGGCAGCTGACACCATATCGTTTGCAGAGCGGCCGCCAATGCTGGTCTGTTCGTGGGTGCAGGATCCATGGCACGGAGCCTGCATTCCAGGACATCCCAGATATGCTCGATAGGGTTCATATCAGGGCTCCTGGGTGACCATGGCAGTCGTTGGACCTCCACTGCATGTTCCTGGAACCATTCCCGGGCGACGTGGAAGAGATGTGGCGGCGCGTTATCATCTTGAAACACCGCAGAACTGTCTGGGCGTTGGAAGGCCAAAAATGGGCGGAGATGGTCTCCGAGCACCTCAACATACTGCGTACCAATCAAAGTCTCTTCCACAACAACTACGGGGCCCATTCCATACCAGGAAAATGCACCCCAGACCATAACAGAGACACCAGCGCCCTGGACCACACCTTCGAGTCAAGCGGGATCCATCGCTTCACGTGGTCTGCGCCATACACGGTGCCTCCCATCAGCATTGTGCAGTTGAAATCGTGATTCGTCAACACAAATCACGTTACGCCATTGTTCCAGTGTCCATCCCTGGTGACTGGCGACAAATGAGCGTCATTGTACCCGATGACGTTGGGTTAACAGTGGCACCCGTGTGGGGCGCTGGCTCCCATACCCCATATAACCCATGTTCCTACGGATTGTCCACTGGGAGACGTGTCTAGCACGGCCTGTGTTTAATGGAGCCGCGATTTGTTGCACGGTTGCCCGTCTGTCACTATTGACAATTAGTCTCAGATGTCGCCGGTCAAGGTCACCGAGGATGGCTGGACGGCCGGTCGTTAGTCTGTTGAGGACGGTGACACCCGCATTCAACCATTCACGATACACCCTGAACACGGTTGATCGTGTGAAGTCCAATTCCTGCACCACTTCCGAAATCGCACTTCCCTTCTGTCGGGCACCGACCACCATACCCCGTTCGAACGGTGTCAGCTCACGACGACATTCCATGGTACACCTGTCACATGCACAGCCACTGCTCACAAGGTCTCCTATACAACGGCCGCTGGCACAGGGGGCGTGTGGTGCGCAGACAACACACCTGCGCATCAGTGCTCCGCTATCCCATGACATTTGCTCAGTCAGTGTAGTATTCTCCCACCCAGCTACTTATTCCTGCTATCCGGCAGACAAAAATTTCTGGGGAGAACACTGGTTTTTCCTATCAGAAAGCGCACCATAAGTTCAATTGTAAGAATGCACCTGCCAAGACACTAGACTTCAGCATGATAGCACGAATTCTACCAGGTTCATTGTTTACTCTATCAACAGCTGTGAAGATTGCTGTGCCGAAGTCTGCTGTTGCTCCTGTAAGCAAAGCATTGAAGAGTAAAAGCTGGAAGGCGGGGACCACACAGCCTTCGATCACAAAGAAGCCTGTGACAGCTGGGAATCCTAAGCTGGCACAGCAGGTGAAGGACACTAAGTCTTCTTCCCCCAAGAAATCGGTGACAGTGGTACCTAAACTGCTGGAGGCGGTATCTTTGACTGGGGCTTGGATGACGCTATCCCTAAAATAAAATATTAGTCATATCGCATTAAATATAATGGCCGGCGGTGGCATCAAACAGAGTAAATAAGCATGCAAGGTCATAGAAATCCAGATTATCAGGATAGCATAGTACATAAAAACATTGGTGATTGTTAAGACGGACAAAAAAAAACTGAACAACTACTTTTTCGGCAATCCAACTGTTCACACCTAACTCAGCACAGATAATAAAAATATCTTATAATATAGCAGAAAGAAGAGGAAATACGGATCTGGAAACGAATTAAGAAGTGGAATTAGCCAAAATTTGCGATATCCAGTAGCAGAGAAGAAGTAAGAACACGCTTTCCGACGAAAAATACAACTGGGAGAAGAGTAGAACATTTTACGCCTACGCAATCGCCGCACGGAGAAGCGAAAGAGCAAAATTAAAGATCAACTATAAAATAGCCTGTGGAAAGGAAATAAATCTATACTGTCGTTAGTTAATTACGAAGCTAGTTGAGAAGATAATCGTATAAAAGAAATTATTGGCCAGATTAAATCATAAAGGGCTAATATTTATTATCAACTGAAAGATTGCTATAGAGAAGATTTCTTTAAGATGTATTGTCTGATCCAAATCATCTATTGTATTTGCATGAACGAGCCAAGAGTCATGGAGAGAAATGGATTACTCGGAGCCGCCTGACCTAACCTAGGATGAGCCAAGAGCCCAGATGACAACAGCCGAGCCGCTGCCAGTCCCGAGATTCGCTGGCAGTAATGATGCAGTCTAGTCCATCCCAACCCCGCTGAAGATATGAGATAAGTTCCTTGTTATTTTAAGATATTTATGTAGTTTAGTAGAGTTAATTATGTTTCTTTTGAAAGTGTGAAATAATCTATGTGCCTGCTGTGATCAGCGAAATCAACTCCTATGACATGCCTAGCTCTCACGATTAACATATGTGGTAGTCCATGTATAATGAAGTAAAAAGTGACCGTAGTGGTAGTCCATGAATAATGAAGTAAAAAGTGACCGTAGTATAAATGAAAGATTTGATAACGTAGAAGAGTATTGCGAGAACGGCTGTAGTTCCCGAATCATAGCCTAGGTTAATATTGATGTCAGTAAAGAGTATCACAGAGGTTATACGTTGTATTAAGTAGGGCTGTTTATGTAAGAGTAACGATATCCGATAGGATAAAGGTTATAAGCTATCAAGAAGAGATGGATCCTATGTTGTTATGAAGGGAAATAGAAGCAAATGATACATCGAGGGAAATATACGTGGAGTTGATGTTAAGAAGAAATACGATATGAAGTGCAATATTCTAAGGTAGAAGAATTGAATGAAGTGAAATATGGAATATGAAGTACGTCAAGAGGCATACGTCATCGTAATTAAGAAGAAATGGAGTATGTTAAGGAGTTATTGTCTTAGAGAATAGGGATCCCATCACAATTCCAACGTACTCAAGATGAAATATGAGTTAACATAGTGGATTGTAGTCACCTGGTAACCTCAATACTGTAAATAAATGATGTTATACTAGGTTATGATGACGGTTAATCACCTTGTACGGAGCTGTAATATTCATGATGAACCAAATCACAGGTGAGAGCTACGAAATGACATAGGCTAGTGGCATACTAGACAGAATATGAGATGTAATGTAAGATATCTTAGGTTGTTGTTGTTGTTTGAGTCATCAGTCCATAGACTGGTTTGATGCAGCGCTCCATGCCACCCTATCCTGTGCTAACCTTTTCATTTCTACGTAACTATTGCATCCTACATCTGCTCTAATCTGCTTGTCATAGTCATACCTTGGTCTACCCCTACCGTTCTTACCACCTACACTTCCTTCAAAAACTAACTGAACAAGTCCTGGGTGTCTTAAGATGTGTCCTATCATTCTATCTCTTCTTCTTGTCAAATTTAGCCAAATCGATCTCCTCTCACCAATTTGATTCAGTATCTCTTCATTCGTGATTCGATCTATCCATCTCACCTTCAGCATTCTTCTGTAACACCACATTTCAAAAGCTTCTATTCTCTTTCTTTCTGATCTAGTTATCGTCCATGTTTCACTTCCATACAATGCCACGCTCCACACGAAAGTCTTCAAAAACATCTTTCTAATTTCGATATCCATGTTTGAAGTGAGCAAATTTCTTTTCTTAAGAAAGCTCCTCCTTGCTTGTGCTAGTCTGCATTTTATGTCCTCCTTACTTCTGCCATCGTTAGTTATTTTACTACCCAAGTAACAATATTCATCTACTTCCTTTAAGACTTCGTTTCCTAATCTAATATTTCCTACATCACCTGCTTTCGTTCGACTGCACTCCATTACTTTTGTTTTGGACTTATTTATTTTCATCTTGTACTCCTTACCCAAGACTTCGTCCATACCATTCAGCAACTTCTCGAGATCTTCTGCAGTTTCAGATAAAATAACAATATCATTGGCAAATCTCAAGGTTTTGATTTCCTCTCCCTGGACTGTGATTCCCTTTCCAAATTTCTCTTTGATTTCCCTTACTGCCTGTTCTATGTAAACATTGAAAAGGAGAGGGGACAAACTGCAGCCTTGCCTCACTCCTTTCTGGATTGCTGCTTCTTTTCAAAGCCCTCGATTCTTATCACTGCTGACTGATTTTTATACAGATTGTAGATAATTCTTCGTTCTCGGTATCTGATCCCTATCATCTTCAGAATCATAAAAAGCTTGGTACAATCAACATTATCGAATGCCTTTTCTAGATCTACGAATGCCATGTACGTGGGCTTGTCCTTCTTGATTCGATCCTCTAAGATCAGACGTAAAGTCAGGATTGCTTCACGTGTTCCTTACATTTCTTCTGAAGCCAAATTGATCTTCTCCCAACTCAGCTTCCACTTGTTTTTCCATTCTTCTGTAAATAATACGTGTTAAAATTTTGCAGGCATGAGATACTAAACTAATGGTGCGGTAGTTTTCACACCTGTCAGCACCGGCTTTCTTCGGAATAGGTATAACAACATTCTGCCGAAAATCGGATGGGACTTCTCCTGTCTCATACATCTTGCACACTAAATGAAATAACCTTGCCATGCTGGTTTCTCCTAAGGCAGTCAGTAATTCAGAGGGAATATCATCAATTCCAGGTGCCTTATTCCTATTTAGGTCACTCACAGCTCTGTCAAACTCTGACCTCAAAATTGGGTCTCCCATTTCATCAGCATCAACAGCCTCTTCATCTTCCAGAACCAAATTATCTTAGGTTATTGAAAGTTTTAATGCATCTTAATGGCACACAGGCAGTAAATGACGTAGATGTGACACATTTTCGTTTGTTAATGTTATGCATATATTGAAAGTATGACATGTGGGTATAATTTTGAAATTAAATATAGCAGATTTTAGCAGCGTAATTTGAGCTACACGTTACAAGGAACTTATCCCATTTTTCCGAAACATAAATAATAAAGTCCATGATGACATCCCGATTCAGATTAGATTGATAATTAAGAATGAATGTTACTTGAAATCCAGTTCAGGAAGATTGTATATTTGAAGTTATATAATTTATAAGGCACTTATGTTGGATCATGTATGACTAAGTCACTGTAAATATCATAAGAAATATTTCTATTTTCAAGTAAGAGATGTGTTTAAAAGGGTAGGCTATGCTGAGACATTACTTATGAGATGTAAGAAAAGTAAAGATTTTAATTCAAATAACCATACGCTGAAGATGACAGTAAGAAAGCTTTTTTTTTCTTTCGTTCTTGGGTAAATGTAGGATCAGCTGATCAGCAATACGTACTTGTAGGGTAACCATTTGGAAATATCATCATTATTTTTCTCTTCTGGTTTTATGTTAAAATTATGCGGATGTTATTCGTTTGATTACGCTAACTTGACGCAAATGGTAATATCATGGATAAATAATAACGTTAATAATAATAAATTATTATGACGACATCCTTAAGCTGAAGACATTGAACAAAGATAACAATCATATGTCGACCCGTAACAAGACGACTTGCCGTGCGTCGAGTTACTGTAAGACCCGGCTTGTTTATTTTTGCTTGAGGGATGAGAGGAGAATGTCATCCGGTATTTCCCGTTACAACTCTTGTTATGTAACGGAGGCACTGACCTACTCAGACCAGGCAGTCAATCCTGGCAATAATAACATCATGAGTTAATATTTGTAGTGACGAGTTCAAGTTGGCATGGCATCAGCTGGATCCATTATAGGGTTCATCCGTAAAATACACCCTCCCTAATCATAGTAGCATTACTCAACCCGATAGGCCGACATCGGGAAATGTATATATTTGTCGGAGGTACTCTATCTAAATTGGACCGGGAAGCCGACAATAAATGTGATTTATTCTCGGTCTCTCGAGGAGAAAAAGGGTCGTCTTTGTGGACTACCTCATCATACGAACGCTGGTTCGATCCCAAAGGGATCAGATGGTGAATCATACCCCAAATTTGTGTTTCTTTTACAGGATGGACATAAGTGTATTATCACCACTTGCAGTGAAGCAAGTAATGTTGTGATAAATTGTATCTAAATTCAGGGCGCCAGAGGCGCAATAAACTGCTCCTTATGACATTTACTTTCAAACGAAACCATTCTCATAATCTTTTTATTGTAGTTCAATATTATGCCCATAAAATTTTCAAGTGTCACTTCCTAGTCCTATCATGGAGTCCTTAAATTCATGTTTGTAAGTGAGCAATCCCCCACTTTATTTTGTAGGCCCCGTTCATCCCTGTGTTCACCGATGCCTCTATATTTATGCTGAGATTTTTGATTAGATAACTTAAAATATGAACCAACACCCCTGAGATTAATGTTAGTCTGGGACTCGGAGGGTGGACGGGTGCAACATGTACAGTCCATCAATTAAACCTCCACAATCAACCATCAGTGATAGTAAGACTAGGTTTTCTAAGACCTCTTTCTGATAAAGATTTTTCTTTTTTCTGTTGGTTAAGATCTGGAGACCTTCCCACAGCGAACCAACCTAGGAAACAATACGTCCCCTGTTGCTCAAATGAAGTACTAGCAAGCATCAAACAGTCTTTGGAAGGGAAAACTGACTTGGCTCTTATCTGCGACGAAACTACCGACTCTTCAGGCTGCTGTGTGTTCGCAATCTTGATCAAAACTCAAGATCCAGTATCTGAACAGGAAATATTTTTGTCAGAATGTGCATTTCTAGATGCTGCAAACAGCAGAACGTGTCCTCAAGCAATCCTGCATGTTTTGCATAATTTTTAAATTAACCATGAGAATGTAATTTACGTAATAACTGATTCCGCCCCGAATATGTTAAAATTTTGTGAACTGCTTAAGGGAATCATGGGAGAACATTTAATTCACATCACTTGCTGGACTCATAAATTCAGTTTGTTCAGTGACGTCCTGCAAAAGAATTTGAAAGGACTTAATGGCATTGTGTCAAAAACAAAGAACTGTTTTCATATGTCAAGAAAAATTAAACACCTAACGAAAACTTCCCAGATATGTCAATTTCATTGTATCCCGAGCCTGTGTTGAGTAGATGGGGAAGTTGGTTTAAAGCTGCCTCTTACATACATGCAAATGTAGTTATATTCCACTCATTTTTAAAACAGTGACGCTGAAACCTGTACCAGTGGTAAACTGGCTGGCAGAAATGGAAGATGCCAGATTTTGCAACCTGGTAAAATCCCAAGCAGCATTTGTTTTTGGAAATTGCAAGTTTATTGCAGACGTTGTTCTGGAATTAGAAGGGTCTAATTATCCATATTCTCACTTGCTTGTTTCAAAAATAACAGAAGTGAAATATAATGAATGTAATGCTTCTGGCCACGTTGGTGAACTAGTTAGTAAGATTATATAAGGGTTTAGTGAATCGTTAAAAAGTGAAGCGACTCTTCTCTTCCAAAATGTTAGCGTCTTAGTTGTAAAGAAAATTGAAAAGCACATGTCCCCAAGTGATGCTAACATTTTATTTGGACTTCTGAATGATTTGTTTCATCCAACTAACGTAATTCAATCAAACTATACAAATGCTTTGTCACTGAGTGAAAAAGTACAAAAATTGTCTGGCTTTAAAATGTTGAAGCAGTCTGATATTATTGCTGGGTACCTTGCTTTTAAAGATATTCTGCAAAAACAAATTGAAGAAAATCCCAGTCAACAAGTTGAAATAATTCAGTCACTGCTAGCATTAAAATCAATGTACCCGAAATTTGCAAATTCTGTTTTAAAGTCTATTTGGGTTCCCTGTTCATCCATTGATGCAGAGTTATTTTTTTTGAAGTACAATTTGATTGTCAATGACAAGAGATGACTAATTAAAAAGAGCTCCATTGTAACGTGTGCTATGTTATCTTTTCACAAAGTAAGGAATGGGTAGGATGGCCCAATGATACCGTAATGTAAGTGCTATGTAGTCATAATCAGGAATAAAATGGCATAATATTGGATGCTTACTAGTAATTTATACATCTACCATTCATATAAATAATTCAGAACCACAATAACGAAACCTTTAATGATTAATTTTAGAATTTCATTAAAGCGAAATTAAAGCTATACAGCAATATCTATTTTGCAAAATAACGCAAAAGTTAGTATCCTTCTCATGAAATTGTTCCAAAATTAATGCAAACAAATCATGCCTCTAGTTATCAGTAATCTCTCTCCCCCCCACCTACGAACATTTTTGAGTCAAATCCAAAGCATACTCCTCCCTTCACAATAGTGACACTTCCTTTGCCCTTCCTGACAGCAATCTAAACTAAAGTCACACGATAAAATGTGCACATTACCAGTTCTGTGATAAAACATTCTTTGTAGGCTAGCTTGTTTTGCACCCATCAGCTACTTTTCAGTGTACATTTTCTTGAAGCATCCTTCCCCTCTGTAATGGCATTTTTGTCTTCTGAACCATAAGCAATTTCTATGTAGCTGTGCTCAATGTAGCCCTGAATTGCCTGATATTTTCCATCATCAATGAAAGCACTTCCTGTGGGAGAGTTACTGTCAGGTAACAAATACAAAAATTACAGAAGGTTTTACAGTGGAAAAGTGTGATGAATTTCACAACGCTCACAGGAAGCAAAAGTCTGGTGTTGATGCTTGTCGTACAGGGGCCTAATATCCAGTAACTATTGAATAAGGATCACTGCCAACTCACCAGCAGTGAAACGAGGAGGGTTGAGCAGTAATACTCGAAACGATTGGACATTTTTCCTTCTTTCATTTTTTTCATAGATTTTTTTATGATGTCACTTTTCCGTAATAATTTCACCTTTGAACGTAATGCCGTAATCGTTGAGGTGAAATACGTAATACTTACGGACAATTTATAATAGTTGGCACCTCTGTATATAGAAAAAGACCTTTCAACTTCACATGAAGTCACTGGCGCATATTTCAAATGAGAAATCATACTGGAAGATACATTCTCATTCTTAGGGAGCTGCACAGACCCACCGTTAAGTATTTGGCATATATTTGAAAAAAATGTGTATCCTGGGTTCTTTTTCAATACATCATTGAATTTTACTGAAACACACTCACCAACTGCTCCCAGTACAACACTCAATTTACTGATTGCATCTTCCACTATAGACATAGATTCATGGAGGGGCAGCCCAGAAGTTTCCAGCTTTATAATGCTGTTCGGAATCCAACTAAAATGGCTTGTGATGTATATGCAATCGATGAAGCCACCTTTGAATCTCGAAAGGCACTCATACACCCGTGCACAGACGCTGCACTTTCAGAGGAAATGTTTCCACCACTGACTTTACTGCTTCAAAATGTTCATTAACCAAGTTCACAGCTTCTATCCACGTTCCCCACCTGGTGATCATAGGCTGTGGAGGTAAAGGCAAATCTGGTAACAATTTCTTGTAGCACTGCACTCAATAGGGAAATTTGTGGAAAACTTTTCTTGTTGCTGATACTAAACCATTTGCTTCAGGAAATTTTTCTCTTATGGTCTCAGCTCCTCGATGTAATCCATCTGCCAAAAATGTGAAGTGGACCATATTGGGGTAAAACACAGACAATGTAACCACAGCTCTTAGCATGCAGGATGCAGCATCTGAGTAGAGCACCAAAACATTTTCTTCAGTAATTCCTAGCTCTTTACGTCCGTTGTTGATGAATCGCGAAACTGTAGCATGATTTGTCTGTTCCAGTGGTTTGCAGTAAATTAAACAAGACATACACAGAGCCTCTGGATCCAATTTACTTGCTAGGAGATTTGCAATAAAATGACCCAAGGCATCGGTCGATTCGTCAACGGCAATCCATATGTATGAATTACTAAGTTCAGCTCTAATCCTTCCCAATGTATCAATGTAGCAGGAGTTCAAATAGTTTTTCAGGAGTGTTGATTCATCCGGAATATTGAAGTTGCAATATTTGTGTAACAATCCTTGAAACTTTGGCACTCCAAGTTTATACAATTGTATGTTTGCAGCAACCATTGCCATGCACAAATCTTTATTAAATTCACTGGAAGAAGAAGAAGAAGAAGAAGAAGAAGAAGAAGAAGAAGAAGAAGAAGAAGAAGAAGAAGAAGAAGAAGAAGAAGAAGAAGAAGAAGAAGAAGAAGGAGGAGGAGGAGAAGGTTCCAGCACTCCTTGTGTAAGAAGAACTTGTTCCTTCGACAGAGCACTTTTTCATTTTTCACATGAAGATCAGTTTTAAAATTCTGTTCTAACTGTGACTTCATGCAGCACCCAATACGTTTGTCATACACTCTGCACAGCACGATTTTACCATCACTTGTAAAGTCTTTATCAATCGAAATCCAATCTTTTAACTTTGACACTAGTTTGGATGTGACTGGTGCCATAGCGATTCAACTGTGACTCAGATAGTTCGAGCAAGTGTTTTCCTTCGTGGGTTGTTTTTGCCTAGCGGTCATCCCAGCCACAGGGTTAACTTTCTGCATAGTACAGCGATATGTCACTGACCTGCCCTTCACACTGTACAGATACTTCTTAAGGGATGTACAAACCATCAATATAAGCAAAGGTTGTGATTCTTTGACAGAATATTTCACTTTAAATTATTAAAGTATGTTCAGATGTTAGAGACGTGCAGTACAGGATTTTTCGATTTAATTAAAACAACTGAAATCGATGTAAAATTACTGAAAAAAAGAATTGTGTTTTCTTTCAAATGCGCAATATTCTTCAAAATATTTAAAATATGTAATATTTATCAAAATATTTATTATGCAATGAAATATGTAAAAATATGTTACTTTAAACTCTCTTCAGTGTGATTCGCCGACATTTTAGCTCTTCTTGTAGCTACACACATGGGAACAGAATATGTAATAATCCGGGCTCTAGTTATTAGGTGGGATCGGTTCTTGCTGTTTTATGGGCCATCATGTTATTTGAGTTATACGGCAGTCGGCAGTTAAATCGTAATGAGTGTTGCTAGACTCGTATGTATTTTTATGTTATGGAACCACACAGATAGCTGTTGTAAATAATTTTATATTTTAGGGTTAAACGGATGTTACGATGCAAAAAGATTTTGTCGAGTCATTTTTCCACATTTTGTAAATAGCAAAGAATCAATGCCCAGTTCAATGGAGAGATCACTGGGTTATACGTCAGTTAAGTCTGCAATGACAGTCTTTAGTTCATTTTTCTCAGTGATGATCACCAGTTTGAAAAATGATGTTCAGTCTGCAATAACAGTGTGTCAGTTAATCTCCAGTATGTTCATAATGTTAGTCTAGTCTGCAATGGTCAGAGTTGAGTTTATTTTTATGGTGATCACTAGTGAATTCATTACACAAGTTAGATGGTTAGGTAAGTCTGCAATGACAGTGCTTAGTTATTTTCGGGGATTGTTATTATTCAAGTCAGATAATCAGTTCAGTCTGCGATGACAGTTTTTGGTTTATTTGAAGTGGTTATCATTATTTAAGTTAGATATTCAGTTCAATCTGCAATGATCAGTGCCTAGTTATTTTCAGCGATTGTTATTATTCAAGGTAGATAATCTGTTCAGTCTGCAAAGACAGTGTTTGGTTTATTTGCGGTGATGATCATTATTTAATTTTGTCATTCAGTTCAGTCTGCAATGATAGTGCTTAAGCTAATTTTAGTGGTGTTGATTATTGAAGTTAAGTGTTCAGGATGTAATTTCTGTTTAGGAAACTACTAATCACAGTTATAAAGTAGCACTTTTCTCCAATAGTCATGATGATGGTGATGATCACTGAGCCCATAATATACAAATCTTTCTTTCATATGAGTGAGATGTGTTACGTTTGTCTCCTACCACAGTGGTGGTAATGATTATTGTAATGAACGTTTGTCACATTTCAATGAAGACCATTTGTTTAAAGTCCGTTTCATGTTAGTTGCTATTGTTAGTATGGCTATATTTTATTATGACACCAGTCATCAATGCTACTTTCTTCATTTCTTTTCTTTTCTTTACTTTTCTTTGTACCATTCATAAGCAGTCAGATTACATAAATTTAATTATTATTCAAGGAGATTATAAGACTAATTTCAGATAGCTGTGCCTATTAATTTATACTTTCAAGATTATTTATTATAAACAAACATAACCTGAAAGTTATTTTGTGTGTTAACTTAAATGTAAATTCAAGACTTTTTATTAATGAATATTGTGGTTCAGTGGAAGAGTCTTTCATATAATTCACTTAAATAACTATTAAAGTAATTTCTTTTGCTTTTGTCTGGTTGTGACACAACATGATGCAATCATTTATTTTATTGAAGATTAGAATTGGCTGTATTGAATTTGGAGGAGCACCATGCCTAGCCAAGAGCAAGTTAACCTGTGATGTCAATTTGTTTATTCATATATTAATCAATTTAAGTATAACCAGAGGTTATTTCGGTTTGATTAAGGGTCCATTCGGTGGCTGATGATATCCTACACGGTATTTTATAATATGCGGTGGATAAACTTAGTTAACAAAAATTCAGAATCCGGTCACAGAAACTGAACCTTCACAGATCAAATGAATCAACCAACAGCATTACTTGCAATCCAATAATGATTTTCAGGGTTTTTTCCTCTTTTCAATGCTTTTATCAATTTTTATTTCTAGCAATGGCAATTTACATTAAAATAAATTAAAGTAATAACTATTATACTGAAGTCTTCATCTTAACCAATATTTATGTTAAATTTCTGTTATCTGTTTGTTAATGACAACTTCTTTAACCTTTTGATGCTTAACATCTAGTGAATTCATTTACGTTTTGAGATAGATAAATCCATCTTAGCCTATTTCTTGAATATTATTTCAAGTAATAATTAGATTTCCTTATTCCACCCACCAATCTATGTCAACAAGTGACTGAAGAACCCAGAACCCCCGAGACCAAAAGAGTCTACATTTACAAGAGCCAGAGGCAGACGATGACAGTTATCGGTAAGCAAGGGTGCAATATCAACTGACAGACTTAAGCCTGCATTTATTTTGCGTGAACAGTACTCCTCACAGACTATTCAAGAGCAACCCAGTTAATAAGCATCTAAATGATGGACTACCAATTAATCACCTATGCCTGAAAAGCAATGCACCCACTCTGGGAGAACTATTCGTTTCCCAACCAAGTATAGCTCCACTATCACTGGGGAGAGAGTTTATATGGTGACTTCTCATAAGAGTGAGAAGTGAAAATTGTTTACTCCTTGTAATAAATATCATTTGTGAAACCATCAACTCTTAAAGAGTGCATGCACGAAAAAATACCATATATCTCCAACACCACAATCACATACACATGAAAATTTATAGGCCCATTACTAGTATAATTAGCTATAAGCTATGAAATTTTCAGTTTTCTACCTCAAAATTTTGAGTTTATAATGAAATCCAAATTTTCAATTTTGAATACCAATTTATGTACCATTTTTCAAGAAACCTTTCACTCAAATTTTCTGAAAATTGAGATTTAATCTCTCCAATAGCATTTAAACAAACACGAACAAGGATATTTTTCTTGGTATAATATCAACATTTTTAAAACATTTTAAAAATTTGCATTCCAAAGGTTAGTGAAATATGCTAAACATATGTCTTTTAAAAACGTTATTTTGTCAAATATACCATTTCAGTTGTTGTAAAATGTGTGTTCTTATTGGTTTATTAAGTGCAAAAAATTCCATTCAGCTACCTTTCATAGTGTCGGAAAAAAAGGAACATTTGTTACAAAAAATGGATATATCATCAATGAAAGTTTGTCACTCACAAAACTCTATTTATTGAGCTAAAATGTTCCAAGATTGTAGTCTTTGTCTTCCTCTTCTTCTGCTCTTCTCTTTTCACCCCCCTTCTGTTGCCTTCTTTGTTTCATTCCAGCCACAACTTCACTATCGGCTGAAGGAACACGTTTCTGGTCGATAGTCCTGAGGATGCAGCATGTGCAGACTCCAGTCTTGAAGCCCATATTTAGAATAATATTACTCCTACATTCATTTCCATCATTGTAGACAAGAACTGCATCATCTGTAGTAATTTTAACAGAGGTGAAGGAGCAAAAGGTGATTTTAGGACATATCCGTACCATTGAGTTCACGGATTCATTGGGATTTTGTGTTTTCCCATGGAAACATCGACGGAGAAGGTTGGGATTTCAAAAGGGTTCAGTAGACCGGCCTTATTGCTAACAAAACTGTTGAAAGTAGACTGTGTGACTGGATATCAAATAACCTAAATCCACTGTCTTCCTCCAGTTTATCACTGTAATAATTTGTCACTTTCCAAGCTTTTCTTCAGCTTTAGCTTAGATTTAAGATGTTATTTACGTCACTTTTGTCAGGTTCACATTGCGTCCTCCGAACATTATTAATCAGAGATTTCTTGTGTTCCCTAAAAATTCTGTTACTTCTATGCATATTAGCTGTTACCATGAACACCGCTCAGAAAAACAATCAACTGTACATAGCAAGTCACATGGCAACCACAGAGATGTCAACTAAAGCAATACTCGCGCCTATTTCGCAGCCTTCTAAATCATAAACACAGTCGTGAACTTTGTCGGTCATGTTGTAGTTGAATTATGCCTTCCAGTACAGAATTCTGCTAATATGCAAGGATAAATGGCAATAAACACAAGAAGACTTGAACTGGTACAACTGCATGCTGTGAAAAGTGGGCGTGGCCTATGTGCATCATCAACAGCTTTAATTTATTTAACCTTCCGTCGATCGCGGTATATCCAGAAGGCGCCAGCGTTAGTTTTTCGCGCCCTACTTCACAGCGCATGCGTCTGGTGAACCTGCACTCACGGTATCTTCATAGCTGACGGTGTCTTACAATACAGTTGAGAAGCTGTCATTGTTAATAACATTAGTGTTGGGATACTGAACACAAAATGGGGTAAGCACCTTGAATCTAATCGTAGGAAGAAAACACCCTCACATAATTTGCTCACCAAACTGCCAGCAGTTATTGGTGATGCACGAACATAAAGATGAAGGTGAGTGTTGGAAAATGTTTGTAACTGACGAAATGTTACATAATGATATAGATGTTGATTCCCATAGGGAATCTGAAATATTTGTTCCGAATGAGTAAATTTATAATACCAATATAAATGGTCCGTTACTGGACATTATAAATTTTCCAGCTAACTCATTCCTGGTTGCCAGCGTTTCGCCCCCGTGTGCTAGGCTGGGCTCATCAGTTGGTACCTAGCACACCTACCAAGACGCTGGCTAGTGCATACCGTGGAGCCCACTGCGTAGGCTAATTGTAGCCACCGGCAGTGCCAATGCACTATGAGAGACTTTGTCTCATTATCAAAAATTGATGCCTGCTTGGCCATCAGATGATATAGATGTTGATCCCCATAGGGAATCTGAAATATTTGTTCCGAATGAGTAAATTTATAATACCAATATAAATGCTCCGTTATTGGACATTATAAATTTTCCAGCTAACTCATTCCTGGTTGCCAGCGTTTCGCCCCCGTGTGCTAGGCTGGGCTTATCAGTTGATACCTAGCACACCTACCAAGACGCTGGCTAGTGTATACAGTGGAGGCCACTGCATAGGCTAATTGTAGCCACCGGCAGTGCCAATGCACTATGAGAGACTTTGTCACATCAAAAAGTGATGCCTGCTTGGCCATCAGATGATATGAATGAATGAATGTCATATGGCTTTTAGTGCCGGGATATCCCAGGATGGGTTCGGCTCGCCAGGAGCAGGTCTTTCTATTTCACACCCGTAGGCGACCTGCGCGTCGTGATGAGGATGAAATGATGATGAAGACAACACATACACCCATCCCCCGTGCCATTGGAATTAACCAATTAAGGTTAAAATCCCCGACCCGGCCGGGAATCGAACCCGGCACCCTCTGAACCGAAGGCCAGTACACTGACCGTTCAGCCAACCAGTCGGACGATCAGATGATATAGAAATATTTGTTCCGAATGAATAAATTTATAATACCAATATAAATGGGCCGTTATTGGACATTATAAATTTTCCAGCTAACTCATTCATGGTTGCCAGCGTTTTGCCCCCGTGTGCTAGGCTGGGCTCATCAGTTGGTACGTAGCACACCTACCAAGATGCTGGCTAGTGCATATCATGGAGGCCTGCGTAGGCTAATTGTAGCCACCGGCAGTGCCAATGCACTATGAGAGACTTTGTCTCATTATCAAAAATTGATGCCTGCTTGGCTATCAGATGATACAGATGTTGATTCCCATAGGGAATCTGAAATATTTGTTCCGAATGAGTAAATTTATAATACCAATATAAATGCTCCGTTACTGGACATTATAAATTTTCCAGCTAACTCATTCCTGGTTGCCAGCGTTTCACCCCTGTGTGCTAGGCTGGGCTCATCAGTTGGTACCTAGCACGCCTACCAAGACGCTGGCTAGTGCATACCGTGCAGGCCACTGCGTAGGCTAATTGTAGACTTTGTCTCATTATCAAAAATTGATGCCTGCTTGGCCATCAGATGATATAAATGTTTATTGGTATTATAAATTTACTAGACCGTGATGGAATATATGTGATGAAATCCAAGAATTAAAAAATCTTCCTATTTTTGGTTTTTAAAAGTTGGCAGGTATGCATCGGACTGAGCTAGGATCGAACCTTCCAAGTTGGGGTCACAAGGCCATCGCCTCAAATGTTTGAACCACTCAGCCCGACTCTTGACGTCAAGGTATCTTGATACGGTATTCTGTTTTGGAGCGAATGTACATTGACTCTCCGACTCCTGAGTCCACGATCATAACATACAGTAACTACCGTACGTACACACGCATAGACCGGCGATGGGCATTGGAAACATGACTTCATACATTTTTTTACTACGTAATTTTATGCTGTGTAAAATTATTAAACTTTTAACTGTTAGGAAAGAAGTGGTATGCTATTCAAATTCAACAATCACAAACATTATTATCCATTCCATGGTTGACGAATAATGTACTGTAATGTAATGTGTTCTCTGTGAAGGTTAAATATTTTCACCACAGGGTACTGCATCATAAGTACTTCACAATGCACAGAAATCGGAAACCAGCCTAGCGGTCCGTCATAGTCAACCTCTGCTATTAGTAGACAGGTAGGCTGCATTCTGTACTGTAGTGCAAAGTAAGGAAACGTGGGAGTGACTGATAAAGTTGAACATTTATTTTCCGTTCTAACAGACGAGAAATGTTGTGATCGAAATCTACAGTAAAAAAGAAAACATCTGGTTTTAACCATATAAAATAAGGTTAATACAATCGAACAGTTAAAGAAAGGTGAACTAGTCTCAAATTTAGCATCAGAGTTCGGTGTGGGTGTGACAACAGTGTGGGACGTAATGAAGAATAAAGACAAAGTGTTGCAGTTTGTGACGAGTTCTGACAGTTCGCATGGACTCGCTAAAAGAACAACAATGAAAGCATCATCCTTAAAAGAACTGGATGCTGCGTTATTCACATGGTGTGTACCTATTAGTGGTCCTATGATAACAAGGCAGGCACAAATTTTTCACAAAACAATGGGGCTCTCATGGTCCTCACCAGCGTCCAATGGTTGGCTACAGAGATTTAAGGACAGACATGGCATTCGAGAATTAAACATCGAAGGAGAAAAACTAAGTGGTGACAGCCGTGCAATCAAAAACTTTAGATACGAGTTTAAGCGCATAATTGAGAGATACAATTTCGTTCCAAGTCAAGAGTACAATGCCGATGAAACTGGACTTTATTCGAAGTGCTTACCCAGTAAAATACTAGCAGCTGCTGAAGAGAAATCAGCTCGTGGTCGCAAATCTAGTAAAGAGCGCGTTACCATCTTGTGCTGTGCAAATGCAAGTGGTGAACATAAATTAAAATTAGCTGTTGTTGGGGAAGCAAAAAATCTGCGTTCTTTCAAAGGAAAAGTGATGAAATATTTCCCAGTAGATTATTGTCATAACAAATCTGCATGGATGACACGCGATATTTTCAGGACTTGGTTCCATAAGAAGTTTGTTCCGCAGGTTCTAGATTTCTTGGCGTCCAAAGGCTTGCCATTAACGGCCGTCCTTTTACTTCATAATCCACACTCTCACCCTGTTGATACAGAGTTGAAATCAGAGGATGGAAACATTTCTGTTTCCTATTTGCCACCAAATGTAACTTCATTAATTCAGCCGATGGACCAACCTTTAAGGCGCATTATAAGCGGGAATTGCTAGGCCTCTTACTTTCCGAAAAAACGTTGATGGTTGAGTTCTGGAAAAAACTCAATCCTAAAGAAGCACTTTATCTTGCCCAGAAATCATGGGATCTAGTAACCGCTCAGAACTTCACTCAATCGTGGAGATATTTGTATGTTGATGTCGAAGAGCTTGCTGGCGATTTTCATGGGTTCACTAATGAAGATGAAAATGAGGGATTGATGATCAAAGATATCCTGAAGACTATTGAAAATAACAATCATTTTGGAGAAGTGGATGAAAGTAACATTGAGGAGTGGCTTCATACTGACGATGTATTGCCTGGGCATCACATTTTAACCGATGACAAAATAGTAAATAAAAGCGCGAACGGGAACTCGGCAGTCAGCTGCGAAGTGAAGAGTGAAAATGAGGGGGATGGGGAAGAAGAGTGCGTCACAAACAAACGCGTACCACTTCAGACCGCACTGGAATCAGCTGAAACGTTAATGGAATTCTTGGAGCAAGAGGACAATGCGGATTTTTCAGACATTCTTGTAATTAGAAAGCTCCGAATGGACATAAAGAAGAAAATAAGTTGTAGGAGAGTGCAAAAAAAAGTAACTGATTTTTTTTAAAGCAGCTAAAATGACACCAGGTAAATAATTATTTATGGTCTGTTGGTAATTTAGGTGAATATTTAGTATGTATTGTTGTAGCTTTGACTACATTTTGGTTTTAAAGAGGGTTTAATGCACTACATTTTAATGTTATACGGTATGTATATTATGTACTTTGAAGTCCATTAAAATTAGTAGTATGGATTATCCAGTTTTTTTATTAACCGTTCAACCCTTCCTGGGCACTAGAACGGATAATCAAAGTTTTACTGTACATTATAAGGTGTTTCAGCTCTTGGATACGCCACGGTCCAGGAGCTCGTGTCATCCAGACTGTTTTTAGCAAAGCGTGTGAGTTCTAGAGTCCAATAAAGTACTCATTTAGTTTACCTAATTTATCGTCAATATCTTCAGCTGTCAGTACGCAATAAGATGGGACAGCGAGTGCCTCTCCAATAAGCAAATTACTGTCTATCTTCAAGAGATCTCTGTTGTATTTGAATGTCCTTGCGTTTGTCTTCTTGTATTTTAAAGCGCAGGTCAGGTAAATTAGGTCATCTGCTGAAATTCCTTGTGCCAATGTCTGTCCATGTTGCAGTACTTTGCTGGTGTTAATGGCCATCATTACATCAAGTGTCAATGGATAAGTGTGTGTATTATACATAGGAAGGGTCTTTAACACAGTCATATTACATGATGTAGCCACATTCAGATGATGTTGAACTTCAGCGCTACTGTTGTTTCCTAAGTCAGTGCTAAAGTCAACTATAACGCACTCATAACAGTGTGACCTCTATATCATAGACATATCTGATATTAGGAGGTTTGTACATAATGCTGAGAGCACATTATGCATTATGTACGTCCCCAAACAGTACATGAAATATCATCAGTCGCAACATCATTGCATTCAAATGTGGTAAGACCAATTCAGGTCTTTGAATGAGAAGTAGCTCACTTATATTTGCAATACTGGTACTGGGAGTGGTGAAAGCGTCAGTGGATGTACTAGGGCTAGATATGCCTACTGAAGTCATGGCTGCAATGGTATCTAAACAATCAAGTTATCTGAATATCATAATTCCCAGATGGATTAGCAGTGATATATTTGTTCTTACAACTGATAAGACATGTGCAACATATGCATTAAATGTACCATGTGTGCACTTCATTTTATATCCCCCACTCTTAAAATTAACACACTCTCGAACCCGACCCAAAACCGCCGTATTCCCATTACTGCACTGTAAGCGAGTCTGTCAGTAAGAATCACCAAATTCCCTAAAAATTCTAAAGGCAAAGGTGGCGCTGGCAGGTAACGATACACATAATAGCGGTATTCTGTTTTTAAATATAGATCTTCAATGCACTCAATTTCCTAATGTATAAATTATACAAGAAATAACAGTATTACTGATAACTTCTTCTTCTTCTTCTTCTTCTGCTTATTCTTCTTCTTCTTCTTCTTCTTCTTCATCTTCTTCTTCTTCTTCTTCTTCTTCTTCTTCTTCTTCATTCCCTTTTCCAGATTCTTTCTGGGTAGGGTAGTGTACCAAAGCCCTCCACCTTACTTGATTTTTCCACCATTCCTCTTCTAGTACTTTATTGCTATCGACTCCTCTACTTGCAATACAGTCCATAACAGAGTTCCTCCATCTCATTCTAGGCTGTCCCCAACGCCTCCTTCCATTCTCTGCATCCATGAATATTCTCTCTGGTATTCCCTCTCCTGGCATTCTCATCATGTGTCCAAACCATTTTAGCAAACATCTTGGTGGAATGATGAAGTGACAGCAGCTTGTAAACATAAAAAAAAGGCTTATCAGAAATGGCTCCAAACAATGGCCAAGGCAGACAGGGAATTGTATGTAGATGAAAGAAACAGAGCGAAACAAATAGTTGTTGAATCAGAAAAGAAGGCCATGGGAAGATTTTGGTTGTTGTTGTTGTTTGAGACATCAGTCCACAGACTGGTTTGATGCAGCTCTCCATGCCACCCTATCCTGTGCTAACCTTTTCATTTCTACGTAACTATTGCATCCTACATCTGCTCTAATCTGCTTGGCATATTCATACCTTGGTCTACCCCTACCGTTCTTACCACCTACACTTCCTTCAAAAACCAACTGAACAAGTCCTACGTGTCTAAAGATGTGTCCTATCATTATATCTCTCCTTCTCGTCAAATTTAGCCAAATCGATCTCCTCTCACCAATTCGAATCAGTATCACTTCATTCGTGATTCGATCTATCCATCTCACCTTCAGCATTCTTCTGTAACACCACATTTCAAAAGCTTCTATTCTCTTTCTTTCTGAGCTGGTTATCGTCCATGTTTCACTTCCATACAACGCCACGCTCCACACGAAAGTCTTCAAAAACATCTTTCTAATTCCTATATTAATATTTGAAGTGAGCAAATTTCTTTTCTTAAGAAAGCTCTTCCCTGCTTGTGCTAGTCTGCATTTTATGTCATCCTTACTTCTGCCATCGTTAGTTATTTTACTACCCAAGTAACAATATTCATCTACTTCTTTTAAGACTTCATTTCCTAATCTAATATTTCCTGCATCACCTGCCTTCGTTCGACTGCACTCCATTACTTTTGTTTTGGACTTATTTATTTTCATCTTGTACTCCTTACCCAAGACTTCGTCCATACCATTCAGCAACTTCTCGAGATCTTCTGCAGTCTCAGATAAAATAACAATATCATCGGCAAATTTCAAGGTTTTGATTTCCTCTCCTTGGACTGTGATTCCCTTTCCAAATTTATCTTTGATTTCCTTTACTGCCTGTTCTATGCAAACATTGAAAAGGAGGAGGGACAAACTGCAGCCTTGCCTCACTCCTTTCTGGATTGCTGCTTCTTTTTCAAAGCCCTCGATTCTTATCACTGCTGACTGATTTTTATACAGATTGTAGATAATTCTTCGTTCTCGTTATCTGATCCCTATCATCTTCAGAATCTTAAATAACTTGATCCAATCAACATTATAAAATGCCTTTTCTAGATCTACGAATGCCATGTACGTGGGCTTGTCCTTCTTGATTCGATCCTCTAAGATCAGACGTAAAGTCAGGATTGCTTCATGTGTTCCTACATTTCTTCTGAAGCCAAATTGATCTTCTCCCAACTCAGCTTCAACTTGTTTTTCCATTCTTCTGTAAATAATACGTGTTAAAATTTTGCAGGCATGAGATACTAAACTAATGGTGCGGTAGGTTTCACACCTGTCAGCACCGGCTTTCTTGGGAATAGGTATAACAACATTCTGCCGAAAATCGGATGGGACTTCTCCTGTCTCATACATCTTGCACACTAAATGGAATAACCTTGCCATGCTGGTTTCTCTTAAGGCAGTCAGAAATTCAGAGGGAATGTCATCAATTCCAGGTGCCTTGTTCCTATTTAGGTCACTCTCACAGCTCTGTCAAACTCTGACCTCAAAATTGGGTCTCCCACTTCATCAGCATCAACAGCCTCTTCATGTTCCAGAACCAAATTATCTACATCTTTACCTTGATACAACTGTTGGAAATGCTCCTGCCATCTTTCTGCTTTGTCTTCTTTCCCTATAAGTGGCTTTCCATCTGAGCTCTTAATATTCGTACACCTAGATTTCGTTTCTCCAAAGGTTTCCTTGATTTTCCTGTATGCAGCATCTACCTTTCCCAGGACCATACAGCCTTCGACATCCTTGCACTTCTCCTTCAGCCATTCTTCCTTAGCTACCTTGCACTTTCTATCTACTTGATTCTTTAATCGCCTGTATTCTTTTCTGCCCTCTTCATTTCTAGCATTCTTGTATTTTTGTCGTTGATCAATCAGGTCTAGTATCTCCTGAGTTATCCACTGATTCTTAGTTGATCTTTTCTTCCTTCCTAACATTTCTTCAACAGTCCTACCGACTTCATTTTTCATGACTATCCACTCTTCCTCTAGAGTGTTCCCTTCAGCCTTTTCATTTAGTCCTTCTGCAACATGTTCCTTGAAACAATCCCTCACATCATTTTCTTTCAACTTGTCTAGATCCCATCTTTTCGCATTCTTTCCTTTCTTCAATTTCTTCAACTTCAGATGGCATTTCATGACCAACAAGTTGTGGTCAGAGTCCACGTCTGCTCCTGGGAAAGTTTTGCAATCCAACACCTGGTTTCTGAATCTCTGCCTAATCATAATGAAGTCTATTTGATACCTTCCAGTGTCTCCAGGTCTCGTCCACGTATGCAGCCGTCGTTTGTGGTGTTTGAACCAAGTATTGGCAAGGTCTATTTTATGATCAATGCAGAATTCAACCAGCCAAATTCCCCTTTCGTTCCTTTGTCCCAATCCAAATTCTCCTACCGTATTACCTTCTCTTCCTTTGCCTACCACTGCATTCCAGTCTCCCATCACAATTAGATTCTCGTCACCTTTGACATATTGTATTAAATCTTCTATCTCCTCATATATTCTTTCCATTTCCTCATCATCCGCTGAACTAGTAGGCATATAGACCTGCACTATTGTGGTGGGCATTGGTTTGGTCTTGACGACAATAATTCTTTCAATATGCTGGTCGTAGTAGCTTACCCACTGCCCTATTTTCTTATTCATTATTAAACCAACTCCTGCATTTCCCCTGTTTGATTGTGTGTTGATAATTTGGTAGACGCCTGACCTGCCAACGTACTTCACTTATACCAACTACATCTAACTTTAGCCTATCCATCTCCCTTTTCAGATTCTCTAACCTACCACAACGATTCAAACTTCTAACATTCCATGCTCCGACTCGCAGAATGTCAGTATCCATCTTCCTGATGATCGCCCCCTCTCGTGTAGCTTTTTTTTTGCTAGGGGCTTTACGTCGCACCGACACAGATAGGTCTTATGGCGACGATGGGATAGGAAATGCCTAGGAGTTGGAAGGAAGCGGCCGTGGCCTTAATTAAGGTACAGCCCCAGCATTTGCCTGGTGTGAAAATGGGAAACCACGGAAAACCATTTTCAGGGCTGCCGATAGTGGGATTCGAACCTACTATCTCCCGGATGCAAGCTCACAGCCGCGCGCCTCTACGCGCACGGCCAACTAGCCCGGTCCTCTCGTGTAGCCCCCACCCGGAAATCTGAATGGGGGACTAGTTTACCTCCGGAATATTTTACCCGGGAGGAAGCCATCATCAGTACATCATTCATACAGAGCTGCATGTCCTCGGGAGGTAGTTACGGCTGTAGTTTCCCATTGCTTTCAGCCGAGTAGCAGTATCAACACAGCTAAGCCATGTTGAGTATTATTACAAGGGCGTATCAGTCAATCAACTAGACTGCCGCCCTTGCAACTACCGAAAGGCTGCTACCCCTCTTTCGATGAACCATTCGTTAGTCTGGTCTCTCAACAGATACCCATCGGATATGGTTGCACCTGCGGCTCGGCTATCTGCTTCATTGGGACACGCAAGCCTCCCCACCGCGGCAAGGTCACATGGTTCACACAGGAGGAAGATTTTGGTAATAACCTGCAAAGGCTAGGTCAAGCAGCAGGGAAACCTTTCTGGACAGTAATAAAGAATCTCACGAAGGGAGGGAAAAAGGAAATGAACAGTGTTTTGAATCATTCAGATGAACTCATAATAGATCCCAGGGAATCACTGGAGAGGTGGAGGGAATGTTTTGAACATCTTCTCAACGTAAAAGGAAATCTCCCTGGTGGTGTTGCGAACAGCCAAGCTCATGGGGAGGAGGAAAATGATGTTGGTGAAATTACGTTTGAGGAAGTGGACAGGATGGTAAATAAACTCAATTGACATAAAGCAGCAGGAATAGATGAAATTAAACCTGAAATGGTCAAGTATCTATATGCAAGAAAACAGGAAGGATTGCAACAACTATTGAGGTAACTCATTGATTAGTATACCAGGTAAAGTATTCACTGGCATCTTGGAAGGGAGAATGCGATCAGTCGTTAGAGGAAGTTGGATGAAATCCAGTGTGGTTTCAGACCACAGAGGGGCTAGGGGCTGTCAGGTTCAGATTTTCAGTATGCGCCAGGTAACTGAAAAATGTTACGAGAGGAATAGGGAGTTGTGTTTATGTTTCGTAGATCTAGAGAAAGTACATGACATGGTGCAGAGAGAAATGATGTTCGCCATACTGGGGGACTATGAAATTAAAGGCAGATTATTAAAATCAATCAAAGGCATTTATGTTGACAAATGGGCTTCAGTGAGAATAGATGGTAGAATGCTAGTTGCTTTACGTCGCACCGACGCAGACAGGTTTTATGGCGACAATGGGACAGGAGATGGCTAGGAGTGGGAAGGAAGCGGCCGTGGCCTTAATTAAGGTACAGCCCCAGCGTTTGCCTGGTGTGAAAATGGGAAACCACGGAAAAACATTTTCAAGGCTGCCGATAGTGGGGTTCGAACCTACTATCTCCCGAATACTGGATACTGGCCGCACTTAAGCGACTGCAGTTATCGAGCTTGGTTCTTGGTTCAGGGTACTTACAGCGGTTAGACAAAGCTGTAATCTTTCACCTTTGCTGTTCATAGTTTACATGGATCATCTGCTGAAAGGTATAAAATGGCAGGGAGGGATTCAATTAGGTGGAAATGTAGTAAGCAGTTTGGCCTATACTGACGACTTAGTCACAATGGCAGACTGTGCCAAAAGCCTGCAGTCTAATATCTTGGAACTTGAAAATAGGTGCAATGAGTATAGTATGAAAGTTAGCCTCTCGAAGACTAAATTGATGTCAGAAGGTAAGAAATTCAACAGAATTGAATGTCAGATTGGTGATACAAAGCTAGAACAGGTCGATAATTTCAAGTATTTAGGTTGTGTGTTTTCCCAGGATGGTAATATAGTAAGTGAGATTGAATCAAGGTGTAGTAAAGCTAATGCAGTGAGCTCGCAGTTGCGATCAGCAGTATTCTGTAAGAAGGAAGTCAGCTCCCAGACGAAACTATCTTTGCATCGGTCTGTTTTCAGACCAACTTTGCTTTATGGGAGCGAAAGCTGGGTGGACTCAGGATATCTTATTCATAAGTTAGAAGTAACAGACATGAAAGTAGCAGGAATGATTCCTGGTACAAACAGGTGGGAACAATGGCAGGAGGGTATTCAGAACAAGGAGATAAAGGCTAATTTAGGAATGAACTTGATGGATGAAGCCGTACACACAAACCGGCTTCGATGGTGGAGTCATGCGAGGCAAATGGAGGAGGATAGGTTACCTAAGAGAATAATGGACTCTGGTATGGAGGGTAAGAGAAGTAGTGGTAGACCAAGACGACGATGGTTAGACTCAGTTTCTAACAATTTAAAGATAAGAGGTATAGAACTAAATAAGGCCAATGCACTAGTTGCAAATAGAGGATTGTGGTGACGTTTAGTAAATTCACAGAGGCTTGCAGACTGAATGCTGAAAGGCATAACAGTCTATAATGATAATGTATGTATGTATGTATGTATGTATGTATGTATGTATGTATGTATGTATGTATGTATGTATGTATGTATGTATGTATGTATGTATGTATGTATGTCAATCACTTCTTGAAATCTGGTGTATGGCCAGTTAATCTGCTATGGTAATGGAGTAAACCATACAGCCAGTGTCTCCACGCTGAGTGTTGGGCGGCGGTAAATAGCCTGACCCACTACAAGGACCAACGGCTAAGGGCAGAGGAGTCTTAATACAAGAGAAATGCGACCTCAGTGGAGGAAATGCCACTGAAAGCCCATATCAAATGTAGCGTCTGTACTCCACAGGAGCAGCCACAGAAGGCGTCTGTTCTCCATGTTAGGAGCGGCCTACAAGTTTCCGCTGACAGTAGCTCTAAAATGCCTTTGGGAGTGGCGAACCCATCGTGATAAAAGCCTATATGATGACAAGTGTACTGAAGCCTCGGAAAAAATACTGATTATAACTGTATAAAATCATTATAAATATTACGGGAAATTACATAAGCATGGTAGTTGTTGTTGTTATTGTTGCATATTTGGATTCTTTGAACTATTTTTGTATATTCTTAAATAAAAATTGAAAATTAATTACATATTTTACCTGCATCATCTTCAATGTCTTCAACTTCCATGAGCGTAGATTTGATGATGATGATGCTCGTTGTTTTAAGGGGCCTAACATCGAAGGTCATCAGCCCCTAGTGCGTAGATTTTGCTGAATGAGTTTGCATTCTGATGATTTGGCCCTCTACTTCATAATCACATTTTTGCAATTGGCCCTCGCACCTTTTCTTTTTTCCTTTTTAACTTCATCAAATGAAAGCCAAACAATATCAAGGTTTCTACTAATCATACTGTACTGTTGAGCTTAAAATACCTATACAGCCAAAGCTAAACAAGTAATACATCTACACTGACCCACTAAACTTCATAAATTGCTCCAGCTCCTTGCACCAGCATTTGGAAGGGAATTACCCATTTGGAAGGGGTTTTCTTTTGAATGGGAATTTCCAGCTGCAAGAGGATTTTTCAGTGTATGATTTGTTACTCATCAGGCTAATATGAAGAGATTATTGAACAATTTAATTGGACTAATTTTACACTAAAATAAAAAAGTTCTGGCAATAGTAGAATTGCATGTAGTTAAATAGTAACAAGATGGTTTACTTTTAAAAAAATGCATATGGTTTAAATCAGCCAACTCTGATAAAAAGAAATGATAAAAATAAAGCACTAAACAGGTGCAAGGTAATAAAACTATCATTTATTACCAACACTGTTGCAGGCTAAGGAAAGAGAAACTAGGTGGAATACAATGGACTGAAATCAAACATAGGAAGAAAAAAAATGAAAATTTAAAAAAAAACAGCACCTGGCTCAATCCACTCCTCCTCCCCGACCCAAGAGTTGCTGATTCCAAAGAAGAACTACTGGCATAAGTTCCTTCGGAGAGGTTACTAATGATGTCGTCAGTTTGGTCAGTCTCCATTGAAATCGTGCGCAACAGTGGTGGAACTTCCTCATCCTCAGACTCTACTGAGCTACTCCTTGTTTCTACGTTTCCATGTTGCCTGTGAAAAACAAAAACAAAAAACAAAAAGTCATTTCATTACACCATCAAATTTATGCACTCTTATGCTACACTGTCTTAGTTTAGTACACTTAACCAATCCCATATCCTTCTATACTGTCATAGTTCTCTTAAACAATGCGATTTCCGTAACAATCTCAAAACTTGAATTGAAATACAATCAATTAATACAAAAATAGTATTAACTTAGTCTCATCTAATGCACATTCATTTGTTCTTTGCCACTTCTCCAAGTATACATAGATTGGCAGCACACCCAAGTTCAGTTTGAGACTTGGCTGGGTAAAGCTGGAAGATTTTTCAGTCTGTCAAAACTATATATATAAAATAACTTGTCCTGAGTGACTGATTCATCATGGCCGAGCCAAAACTACTGGACATAAAGGAATGAAATTTTGGGGATACATTCATATTACAACGTAGTTGCTCACAAAGGAAGGATTTTTGGATACTAAGTCACTAAGGGGGTGAAAAGGAGGATGAATTTAAAAAAAAGATTGTATCTATACCTCGAAAACTGAACAGTTTAAAGACATGAACATTGGTATTTGGTATCTCCTTTAAAAATAAAGAAACACATATTTCTTTGTCTTCAGAAAATCCTGCTGGGGGGGGGGGGGCGTGGTGAAAAAAAAAAGTGAAAAAGGGTTTGAATACCTTTTAAGTGGATACTTATATCTCAAAAACTGAAGATGTTACCGTCATGAAAATTGGTATTTGGAATCTCCTTTAAAAATAATGTGTATTTTTTTTTAATCCTGTTAAGGTAGGTGAAAAAAAAGTAAAAAAAGAGTTGAATAACTTTTAAGTGGATACTTATATCTCAAAAACTGAAGATGTTACAGACAACAAAATTGGTATTTGGAATCTCCTTTAAAAATAAAAAAATGTATTTTAGAAGAGATAAAGGTCGGTGGTGGGGTCATGTGAGGCGAATGGAGGAGGATAGGTTACCTAGGAGAATAATAGAATCTGCTATGGAGGGTAGAAGAAGTAGAGGGAGACCAAGACGACGATAGTTAGACTCGGTTTCTAACGATTTAAAGATAAGAGGTATAGAACTAAAGGAGGCCACAACACTATTTGCAAATCGAGGATTGTGGCGACGTTTAGTAAATTCACAGAGGCTTGCAGACTGAACGCTGAAAGGCATAACAGTCTATAATGATAATGTAATGTTTGTTTTTGGAAAATCCACTTAAGGGGTGGTGAACAGGAGTGACAAACGAGGTGAATTCTTAAAATGAGCATATCTCAAAAACATAACATGTTACAGACGTGAAAATTGGTATTTTTAATCTCTTTTAAAAATAAAAGTAACCTGTATTGTTTGTTTTCGAAAAAAGAAATGCTTCAGTGGGGGGGGGGGGGGGTAAAAAGGACTGAAAAAGGGGTTGAATTATTTTTATGTGGATACTTATATCTCAAAAACTGAAGGTGTTAGGCTCCTTTCACACTACACAGTTTTGATCATACGGAAAAAAAAAAGTACGGCTCTTTGCAGTGGAGATGTTGCTTTCACACTGCAACTTTTTTTCTTTTTTTTTTTTTTTGACGTGTGAAGCTCAGTGCATGTCTTGATGCTAGTCATACAAGAGAGTCATTTTAATAATAGGATGATTTCCTGATATTAGTATTTTTTGGCTAAAAATGAAATTGTGAAATTTTATCATAAGAATATTTTTGTGAATCTGTATATGTAATAATATTGTATAACTGAAAATACACTTACCAAACGTATTTTTCTTTGTCTTCAATGACATCAAAATCTGGTTTCAATTCTAAATAAACTTCACACCAGGTATTTCTTGTCGCATTCCTATCTTTATAAATGCAGTAGTATTTATACAGATTCACTTGGTGGAGGAAACATTACATTTTCATTCCATTTTAGTCGGCTGAAACTAGGAATTATTAAAAAAAGCAATTAGTACAAGCCCTGTTGTCCTATCAGTTAATACTTCCCTTCATTTTCTTTAATTATCAACCAAACTATTAACGGAAATAAGCACAAAAGTCGTTCGCCGCGGCTAACCGATTTGTATAGCGCCACAGCAAGTAGTGGAGACTTTCCATGTGCTGTGACGAAGGGTAGCAGGGGTATATCGTCCCTTAAGAAACAACACTGCATATCTGACAATGCTCTTGCTATCCATTATGTTCCTTAGGACTGGTCACGCCTCTTAGCCACATACTGATATGCAGTCCATCAGAACAATTTGCGTCGAGTTCATTTTCCTATGCGCAACTGTAAAGGAAATTAAACCTTGCTGTACTGTAATGTAGAAATGTATGTTTGCATGACATAACCCCCTCCTAGAGTATGATGTATTTAAGGCTCATTTTTCTTTACACAAGCGCATAAGAAACTGAACTCGACGGAAATTGTTCTGATGGAATGCATATCGATATGTGGCCCGGGAGTGTGACCAGACTTAAGGAAAATATTGGACAGGAACAGCATTGGCAAATACGCGGTATTGTTTCTTAAGGGACGATATATTTTTTTTTTACAAGTTCCTTTACGTCGCAACCACACAGAGAGGTCCTATGGCGACGATGGGATAGGATAGGCCTAGGAATTGGAAGGAAGCGGCCGTGGCCTTAATTAAGGTACAGCCCCAGCATTTGCCTGGTGTGGAAATGGGAAACCACGGAAAACCATCTTCAGGGCTGCCGACAGTGGGGTTCGAACCCACTATTTCCCGGGCGCAAGCTCACAGCTGCACGCCCCTAACCGCACGGACAACTAGCCCGGTGTTTTTTTTTTTTTGCTAAGGTCATGGAGACTGAGGTATGATTCACCCACATGCCGCGCGCATTCGTCAGTCTGGCAGTCTCTTTTGTCTCTCTTTTTTTACAATTTCCTTAACGTCGCACCCACACAGAGAGGTCTTATGTATGTAGTGAAATACTAAGCGATTTTTAATTGTGTTATCACATATTACTTGTATTTATTTTTAGTACATGTGTAAAATAGCTCCTTTGATGGAAGTTTTATTCTATAGTATTAAATCAAAATCTGAAATAAAAAATTAAAAAACTAATATTACCGCACTTAAGTTCGTAGTCTGTCAACCTTTACCTCTCTGCTGACGAACTTACCATTTTGTAGCCTTTTTTAAAGTTTAGATGTATATACCTCGCCGCCGCCACTATATCTCACAAACCCGGGTACGTTTTGCTGTCTGTACATGTTTGCCTGCCCCCCTCCCCCGTTCTAATTCTCAATTCCCGCTATTGTATAAATGTCTGGAGTTTTGTCCCACAGTGCAGGTCTGGCTTGGACCAGATTAATCAGAATTTCAGAATCTACATCAGCCATTTCACAAAACCAACCATAAGTCCTACAACGCAATGCACTGAACATTTTAACAACAAAGTAAAAACTAAAACACTACGATACTAATGCGTGTAACTTGTGTCTAGATACCCTCACGTTATCTCCTCTACAGCTGCTCGACAGCTGCAGCACGATTAAAAAACCGTACAGTATGAAAGCATGCATTTAGCTGTGTGCGCCACTGAGTCAACGGCAGCCGTCCATTACAGTAGCAAGACAAGACTGCGAAAGGTGTAATGCTCTTCTTCACGCCACTAAAAGAATGTGGCCGTACGTTTTTTTTGCCGTACGTTCAAAACCGTGTAGTGTGAAAGGAGCCTTACAGACACGAAAATTGGTATTTGGAATCTCCTTTAAAAATAAACAAGTATTTTTTTGTTTTGGGAAAATCCACTTAAGGGGTGGGTGAAGAAAAGTTAACTTACTTGAATTATTTTTATGAGGATACTTATACATCAAATACTGAAGATGTTACAGATGTGAAAATTGGTATCTGGGATCTCCTTCAAAAATAAGGAAACACCTACTTTAAAAAAAAAAAAAAAATACTGAAGGGGGGAGATTGACTGCAAAGGGGGTTGAATTATTTTTATTAGGATACTGGTATTTCCAAAACTGAAGGTATTACAGACATGAAAAGTGGTATTTGGAATCTCCTTTAAAAATACAGAAAAGCATATTTTTTGTTTCTGGAAAATTCACTTAAGGTGGATTGTAAATAGGATTGAAAATGGGGTTGAATTCTTTTTATAAGGATACATAAATATCAAATACTGAAGAAGTTACTGACGGGAAAATTGGTATTTGGCATCTCCTGTAAAAGTACAGGACCACGCTTAATTTGTTTCCTGAATATCCACTGAAGGGGAAGTCTTAAAGGGGGTGATTTCTTAAAATGAGCATATATACAGTATATCTCAAGAACTTAACGTATTACAGACGTGAAAATTGGTATTTACAATCTCCTTTAAAAATAAAGACATGCGCATTTTGCGGCATGGGAGCAGGATGGAATCAACTTAAGGGTGGTGTAAAAGGAGTTGAATTCTTTTCATGAGGATGCAAATAGGAAGTGGAAAAACAATACACCCGTAAGGGGATTTTGACTGCGGGGTGAGAAATGACGACAAAAATATGCATTTATATGAAACCATTTGAATTATGAATTTAAAATTTCAAATGATATACTAGGTGTTAAATAACAGAAGGTTTGAAACAAATTTAACCGCTCAGAGAGTTAAATAAGGGTTAAGATCCAAAAACAAATATATTTATTCCTTCCTCCAAACCGGTTTAACGTACGAAGACAAAATTCCAAATAGCGGTATATATTTTAAATCCTAGGTGTGAAATAGGAAATATTTTTTAATGTTCCACCTCTAAAGCGTTAAATGAGGTTAGCTCCGTAAACGAAACTATTCATCCCTCCTAAACCGTTTGATGCACAAAGTTGTTATTTTATGAGAAGGTTCTTCTTTTATGTCCTAGGTGTAAAATACCATATATTTGAAAATATTTCTTCCGTAAGGGGTTTAGATGGTGGCTGATTCTAAAAAACGCAATATCCATTCTTCCGAAACCGTTTAAGGCACAAACTTATTTATAAAGGGTGGTCTTCTATATCCTAGATGTTAATAAATATATAAAAACGTTCACCCCTTTAAAAAATTATTCATTCCTCCATCACTGTTTGACGTACAAAATCAAAATATCACAGGTTGGTCGATTTTACATCCTATATTTTAAATAAGATACGGTTTAATACATACAAATTGTTCCGTATGGGGTTCAAATGAGTGTTAGATCAGGAAATAAATAAACATTCCCCTAAAACCATTTGATGTACGAAGTTAGGCCGTATATTACAGGCTCAGTCAAAAGTGGACTGTCCAAAATGTAAAATTTTGAATAATAACTTTCAGTTTAAACCATAGTGAAGCATACGTATCTTGTTAGTTCAGTATAAAACAAATTTAGAAAATGATATCTTTTTCAGGTACAATCTGTTAATAAATGGTTTCTTTTCAGGTCACTGTTATAAATTAACCACGTTGAAATTGAAGGAAAATGGCTTCCATTATATCAAACTGGGCTGGGTGTTCAAGATTGGGTGCCCTTACTCCCACCAGGCGCTGCTCAACTAAAAATCTCCCCGAAGTCATTGGGATTCGACCCCAGGACACTACAGGCAGTGAGCCAAGTCGCTAGAATATGATTTCAATTCTTCTTTGAGGTGTCAAGTTTATTTATATTTCAATAGTGAGTTCCAAGAACCAACAAATTAACTGACAAGAAAGAATCTTCAATCCAGAGCAATAAAATATCCAAACAAAACTCAATACATTATACAGGCACAAATGCAAGAGAATTTAAGAATAATTTCAAATATTCTGACACACTAATTGTGAAAGAGCAATAATACATCTGCAGAGAAGATGCCTTTTCTTTTTCAAGTTGTTTAATGTTGCACAACACACAAATTTTCAGTGACAAATGGAAAAAGGCTAAAATTGGGAAGGTAGCAGCCATGGCTTTAATCAAGGTATAGTACCAGCATTTGCCAGGAGTGGAAATGGGAAACTATAGACATTCAAGGCTGTTGACAATGGGAATCAAACCAATCATGTCCTAATACAAGCTTGCAGCTGTTCCACTACTGAATTTGTTCTATTAGACAAGAAGAAACACATGGACGTTTTTTAAAGATCACCATTCAACACTGTAAGGTACTACGCATGGCTTTTCTAATGAACGGTCTCACACCATGCACTGCCCTTCCAGTTTTAACACCTGGAACACCTATTAATTTAACTTTTTCCCATTATGTTCCCTCGCCCAAATATCAAATTTCTAACATGCCCAGAAACATTCTGTTTGCCGATTCCATCAGTTCTACTTCCTTTCTTCCATAAGTCCCATTAAGTCCCACTAACTACTTCTAAGGTTTTCAGAGATGCCAGGGAGCTGGAATTTATTCCCACAAGAGATCATTACCATGCAAGTAAATCTACCAACATGAGGCTCACATATTGGAGCACTTTAAACATCTACGTAGTGACATACTATATAGAGATTTTCTGGAATAGTATCAATCAACACTTCATTGTCAAAAGTCTGTCTGTATTTTCATTACAACCATCCTGTGATATATGTCACATACACCCATATTTCCTCTGCTTATGATATTCTACCACAACAATGAAACATGGTTTGCAATTTTCTTCTAACAGAAGATACTGCTCTTTATAAACACACATTCCCTGCTTTAATTTAATTTCCGGGTTGAACCGTGTTGTACTTGTCTGCACATCACGTACAGTTTGCGGACGTTTCGAATACATTGCAGTATTCTTTGTCAAGGCGACTGAAATACCCCTACTCACACCGTGGAAGCTTCACACACATTCCTTGCTTTTCTTTCATACATAAAATTGTTTGTTTATTTATCGTAGAAACTTGTGGGCACAGGTCAGACAAACAGGACTGAAGATTAAAACAGGTCAAGATGTACTGGTCAAGCTCCTTATACTCAAACTGCTTTGTCCAGGCTTCCAAAGCTTTACTCAGAAACGTCCGTTATGGTAGGCCTTAAGGAAATTCCCATCTATGTCAAAATGATTCAATCCCAGAGCAACTAAATCCCCAACACCATGCAACTTGAGATAATGAGCTACAGATAATGAGGGTCAGTAGTACACTCAACCTATTCTCATTCCTAATGGATCAGATAAGAGCCATGCTTCCATTCAAAGACAATGTTACTGGGTAGCCAATTGTAAATTGTCAATTGGAAGATGTTACAAAAGCAAGGAGTTTCAAGTAAGGAATTTCAAGTTACCCAATTGCAACAATCAAGTTTTAGGGAGGAAGGGGGTCTGAGATGACTCTTCGTAAACTGTCAGAGTGTAGTAAATAAACAATTAAAATTCGGTACATTGATGGATTCTTATGAGACTGATATGGTGATAGGAGTGGAATCGTGGTTGAGAGAAGGGGTGGGTAATAGAGAAGTATTTCCAGAAGGGTATACAGTCTATCGTAGAGACCGAGGAGATAAAATTGGAGGGGGGGTGTTTATTCTGGTAAAGGAAACTTATTGTTCACATGGTTTACCAATGAAAGGGACGAAATATTAGGGATAAAAGTAGTTTGTGATAATATGAAGGAGGTGGGAATTATAGGAACATACAGGCCTGAAAGACAGGAAAGAGACATGGAAATATTTGAGAAAATAATAGATTATACTCATAAAAACAATAATAATGATATGGTAATAATTGGGGGGGATCTAAATTTGCCTGAAGTTGTATGGAATGGAGCTGCAAGTGAAGCCCATGAACAGAAACTGGCAAATAAGTTAATTTGGGAAGGAGGATATACACAAGTAGTACAAGAACTGACTCGTCTCAATAACTTACTAGATGTATTCTTGGTTAAACCATGGGAAATTGTTGATAAAACTGAGGTAATTGAAGGAATAGGTGACCATAAGGCTGTAATAATGGGTGTACGACTGGCACCAAAAAGGCTTAATAAGAGGGTCACACAAGACAAGAAATTGTACAGAAAAACTAAAGTTGATGAATTTCGGACTTACCTTAAATCACAATTCAGTTGTTCGATAAGTGAAGGGAGTAATGTGGATACACTTTGGGCTAAATTTAAAGGAATCATTTGGGAAGGAAAGAAGAAATTAGTACCTGTTAAGAAGGGTAAAATGACCTCAGACCTGTTTATTATACAACGGAAATAAGAAAATTAAAAAGAAAATGTAGATAAAACAGGAAAATCAAAGAGGGTAGGGAGAGTAGAGGAACTAGAAAACAGCTAATGAGGAAACGGAACAGAGTGAAAAAGGAAGCAAAAGAGAATTATATGAATGGCATACTTCAAGAGGGTAATGACCACAAAGGGAAATGGAAAAAGCTGTATTTATATATCAGGAATCAAAAAGGAAAAGGAATCCACATTCCTACAATGGTGGGAGAAGGGGGTGAACACTATTTAACAGATACTGAAAAAGCAAACATATTTAGTAGGGAAGTCAGATTCAGTAGATGACTGTCAGGAGTTGAAACCAAAACAGAAGATAGACAGGGAGAGATATACAGAGAAACAAGAAGCTTCTCATTCACAAATGAAGATATTTTCAGAGAAATCCAACTGCTTCAGCAAGGAAAAGCAGCAGGAAGTGATCAAATTACTGGGGAGGTGTTAAAGACAATGGGGTGGTACATAGTGCCTTATTTAAAATTTCTCTTTGACTATGTCATAAATAATAGTGTAATACCAAAGGAATGGAAGGAATCTATAATAATACCAATTTATAAAGGAAAGGGTGATAAAAGGAAACCACAGAACTACAGACCAATCAGCCTGACCAGTATAGTTTGTAAAATACTGGAGAGTTTAATATCAAAGTACATCAGATGGATATGTGATGATAAAAATTGGTTCATGAGGAGCCAGTATGGATTTAGAAAGAAATTTTCTTGTGAGGCACAACTGGTGGGATTTCAGCAGGACATATCAGATCAGTTGGATTCAGGAGGCCAGTTAGATTGCATAGCCATAGATCTTTCCAAAGCCTTTGATAGAGTGGAACAAGGAATATTATTAAAGAAATTGGAGGGAATAGGATTGGACATAAGGGTTACACATTGGATAAAAACATTTCTAAAATCAAGGGTTCAGAAAGTCAAAGTAGGAAATAATGTATCGCAGGAAGAGAAAGTTTGGAAGGGAATTGCACAGGGTAGTATAATCGGTCCGTTACTTTTCTTAATATATGTAAATGATTTAGGGAACAATATAACATCAAAAATAAGATTGTGTGCAGATGAGATAATGGTTTATAGGGAAATAAATAACATTGAGGATTGTTCAGAATTACAAAGGGACCTTGAGAGTATCCAACAATGGGTTGAAGAAAATAATATGAAGGTTAATGGAGGCAAATCAACTGTTACAACATTTAGAAACAGGAGTTTTAAAACTGAATTTGAATATACTTTCGATGAGGTAGTTATCCCAAAAGATGGCAAGTGCAAATACTTAGGTGTGAGATTTGAAAGTAATTTACACTGGAAGGATCATGTGGATGACACTGTTGGGAAAGCATACAGATCATTGCATGTCATAATGAGGCTACTTAAAGGATGCAACAAAAAATTAAAAGAGAAAAGTTACTTAAGTATGGTTCGTCTATTATTGGAATATGCATACAGTGTTTGGGATCCTCACCAAGAATACCTAATAAAAGAAATAGATAGTGTGCAGAGGAAAGCAGCAAGATTTGTAACAGGGAATTTCAGGACAAAGAGTAGTGTATCAGAAATGTTAAAGGAACTTGGGTGGGAAACTTTAAGTAAGAGAAGGGAGAAAACTAGACTTATAGAATTATATAGAGCTTATACTGGAGAAGAAGCATGGGGAGATATCCGTGAGAGACTTCAGTTGGAAAATAATTATATCGGCAGGACTGAACACAAGTATAAAATTAGAAGGAATTTTAGCAGAAGCGATTGGCGTAAATTTTCACTCATTGGGAAGGGCGTGAAGGAGTGGAACAGTTTACCAGGGGTAGTGTTTGATCCTTTTCCAAAATCTGTACAGATATTCAAGAAGAGAATAAACAGCAACAGAGAAAATAAATGAAATGTTAGAGGGCATTCGACCAGTGCAGGTTATTGTAAATAAAAAATGTGTGTGAATAAATAAATTCCATCCCCTGGTCTAAGGAGTTTGGACAGCCAAAGTAGGGGACTACCTGTAGGGGTGAAGTACAGTGGGGACTTCGAGGGCCCTGGGACCGCTACGGTAGCTGTGAAGGCCCTTCAGGAACTCTGAAAAGTGGTGGCAAAAGGGACTCTGATTAAGACGCAACAGGTCGTTATGCTACTTAGGTTCCAGAATGGGTAAAAAATAAATTAGTAAATAAATGCAATGTAAATTTTAATCTTATACCAATTGTATAGTATTATTTGAAGTAATTCCACATACTGTATATCAGTTGACTATATTTGTAAGTACAGGAGATATTATAAACAGAATTTTGTAAATATAAATTTATTAAGGATGAGCTGTGTGTTTAATATAAAAAAATTGTTAGTGAAAATTGTATAATATTGTATTATAGGAAAATTTTCTTCTCTTGTTAATTTAAAATTTAGTGCTTGACAATAATGTATTTTAGTATACCATTTGCCACCGAGGTAGACACCTCATTTGCAAACAAAGAGATTTTGGTTTAATTTGATTTGATTTTATTTAATTTGATTTGAACAGTAGATTTCAGTAAGTCAATTGTAAATTTCTCAGAGTAAATTAGAATATTCTATTATGGGTGGATTTTTAGACAGGCTTTTCTTTCTTATGGCTTAGTGTGAAGTGAGGAACTACCACTGTAGGGAATGTTCAAGGCCAGATTGAAGTAACCACAACATTTCACTGATGAAAACTCTGGATTAGAAGATTTTAATAAATTTTAAGAAATGCTAATTTTAATAAAATTTATTATATTTGTAGTTACATGACACCTCGTAATCTGCAGGCCTTCAGGCTGAGCAGCAGCCACTTGGTAGGCCATGGCCCTTCGGGGTTTATGTACCATGGGGTTTGGTTTTATATTTGTAGGTAACAAACAAGGCAAAGACATTTTAACAAGATTGTAAATAGGATAGTGTAGTTTAGTGCTCATTTATAACATGTAACACATATTAATTTATGACACAAACTATACAATATATTAACTAAGAGTTGTTTAAAACTAAATATGCAGTAAAGGTTACAAGAGAATTTGTTAAGAATAAACTGGTGTTTATTAATAAGAGAATAGGTCCAAGAGATACTTGGCAGTGTGAGAGAAACCGCTGAGGAAGAGGACAATAAGGTCCTCGAAAGATGTATGGTATACTAGGTGAAGATAAATAATTAATTAAATAAATCTAAGTATTGACAAGGTTGATTTTAAATATCAAATGTGTATATGTAGGAGTACAGTTTAAAGTATACTTTACTTTTGATACACTGTAGCCACGAACATATAGCAGAGCTTGATCATCAGGAATCAGTAATTTAATGTAATTATGACTTACACTTTTAAGAAAATTGCTATCACATACTGGAGAATCATGATGAAAAGTACAAAATTTTGGGTTGGACAGTGAATCAAAAGAGAATAAAACTTGACCATATCCTGCAGCAAGAAAGCCTAACTCTCCTTTATTCCTCATCTCTTCTTCAAACTGGATAAGCTGAATACTTATATGATAATTTGCTCCCTTGAAAGCTAATGGTAACAACCAATCAGTTTTCGAGCTTGTCTCTTGCAGCTTTCTTGGTCGCACATAATACACTCTTAGCTTGGTCAAACAGTATTTGATAAATACCATCATTACATTCACATGCTGGAAAAAAAAGTATTGGAAATATCAGACATCAGTGTGCCCAGTTAAATGAAGGTTCTCCAATTGTTTAGCAAAATCAGAAATCTTCAAGGAAAGTGAGATGTTCATTTCCATAACTAAAGGCTACTTCCAGAGGATTCCTGTGCAAAGTGGGTTTTATAACACAGGTTTTATATTTACTATTGTTGACCACTGAGACTTTATTTCCAGAAAATTGCAGTTAGTGATTCAGTACTATACTCTTATTTGAACACAGCTAATATACCTAGTAGTTTCGTAGAACACAGCAACCAACCAATTTATTTCTGGTACATGCTTCTGTTATCTGAGAACTTGGCATCCATTTTGCTGTCATAGTCAGAGAATGACTGAACCATTTAAGTTTTTTCACAGTCTGTTGGTTACGCCAGTCGATTCTGATATATATTTAAATATACACACTATTTAAAAGTCAAGGAAGTTTTGAAATTGTTCGAAAGGTATAATTCATAACCGTCATATACAGAGAGGCCCTTAAGCATTAAGTTTCATTTTGTTATTGTCTGCAATTAACATAAGAACTTGAAGCCCACGTGTTTCAACAGCTTCAGTTGTGCAGGATGTTATGTCTTTAAATGTGATATTATTTACAGGAATAGCAGATACAATTTCCTTACATAAACCAAGCAGAAATTATAAATGCCGAAACTTTTTTCTTTTTTGCTTCTGCTGAAGTATCACTGTAAGCAAACCTATGGAATATACTGTTTGTGTTTTCCATACTCTGCTTTCCACACCTAAATTACACCTATTAACAAAGCCATGCAGTTCTCACTTGTATGTCATTTAGCAACATTAGCAGTACCCTTAAGAAAACCATAATTTTCACTAGGACTGTCAACAACCACATTCAGTGAGGAGGATAATGACTGAAATGTTCTAGAGGAATGAATATGTTCATGAACTATGATATTAAGTGGGTGACCCCATAAATATAAAAATGCACATAGCATCGTGTGAACTGAATACTTCTACCCTGTTCTAATAGAAAGAAAAGATTACATTTGTCAATTATAACAACTAGATTCCTATTCTTAGCATCTTTTTTAACTGTATCCTCAATTCCACTCGGTCACTGCTAATAAAATCAGTTAAGTCTTTGTACGGGAGCACTGATGGTACGAATTAATGGAGGGAAAGAGAGACTAGCCGCACCTAAATGTTCATATTTAAATAGAAGTTTTCAAACTCTGACCATGTGCCTATCTACTACTAACAACAATGTAAGACAGATTTTCTACAAGCCTAATACAGCCATTCCTGTACATTTCCACAGGTAAATCACAATTCACATTGCCACAAACTTCAAAATGTATTACAATAAATTTCATCCTGACCTGTGGTGGAGTTATTATATACAACAAATTCCAACTTGTACGTTCGGGAAGTTCCACCCTTCCATCATTTTAAAAGCTTACGATTTTTCTTAGATTAAACTATCATTCATTTATTTTAAATTAGTCTGTACATGTCTAATTTTTCATGGTAAATATCTTCAGCCTTGATCTTGAATGACATTAAAATACACTAAAAACATAGGTTACATAAGTAAAACACACTATTAAAAACAACTTGTCCTTGAATGGATAAAAGGCCTAAAATGACTAAAGAGTCTTTGATTTTCTCTTCGTTGTCACTATTTGACACCTCTTAATGTAAAAGATGTGTTATTCATGAAATGCCGGTTAAAAACTATCCTAAGATAAAAGGATCATAAAATTTCTTAATGAATAAATGAAACTGTAGTGTACAGCTACGCAAGTTCATGTAAACATTCAACACTTGACGTGAATGGAATGGGGGAATTTTCTTGTCAGATGAAATGGACTAATTGTGTTCAAGATGGAAAGCAATTCTCTCTGATGTGGTTGCATCCAAATCTGGAAAGAAGAACAAATTTTGAAGCTCGATAGTGAAGTGATTTATCTGTTTAGTTTAATTTACTCACTACCTGACAACCCTCAGTAAACTAAAGATCTCATTAAATACGACAGCTAAATCACTTTTGCTATTGAGCTTCAAAAATTGTTCTAATTTACAGATTTGGATGCAATCACAACAAAGCGAGTTGCTTTCCACATTGAACACAATTAGTCTATTTCATCTGACAAGAAAATTCCCCCTTCCCATTCACATCAAGTTTTGAATGTTACATGAACTTGCATAGCTGCACACTACTGTTTCATTTATTCATTAAGAAATTTAAGATCCCTTTATCTTAAGATAGTTTTTAAGTGGCTTTTCATGAAGAACACATCTTTTACATCAAGAGGTGTCGAAAAGTGACAATGAAGAGAAAACTACAGACTCTCTAGATATTTTAGACCTTTTATCCAGTCAAGCACAAGTTGTTTTTAATATTGTGTTTTATTTATGAAACCTGTGTTTTTGTGTATATTTTAATGTCATTCAAAATCAAAGCTGAAGATGTTTTCCCCCAAAAACAAAATATGTACTGACTAATTTAAAATAAATTAATGTTATTTTAATCTAAGAGAAATAATAATATTTTAAAGTGGTAAAAAGGTGGAACTTCTCAAGCGTACAAGTTAGAATTTGTTATATATAAGTAGGAAATTTGTCGAAGTCCGGCTGGTAAAATACTACCATATTTACCAAAGTGCCGTGTTTATGGCTCACTAAATTGTCTTGTTTCAAGCTTTAGTGTAAATATTTCAAAGTTTACAGTTATGCCTTTTTGCTGTTGTTCTCCCTTCACTTGTTGCTGAAATGAAGCTTGTCAACGAGCGTCAGGATCTTGTGTGGTAGGAGGATAGGAATTTTACAAATACTGAGGAAGGTCAAGAAACAAAGTTGAGACTGCACCTGGAAGCAATTTCGAGAAAAAATATTTCTGCAAGCTCTATATTTTATAGGTTTCCACTAGAGACTGATTCTCGATACTTTTGATACCTCGATACTCGAGAGGTGTCAACAGAATGATACTATCAGGGATGAACTCGATACTTTTTTAGTACTCATCATCATTTCTTCGCTCCAGCAAAGCCGGGTGCGGTTGTGTACGAGCCTCCTCCAGTTTGTTCTATCCATCCACAGATGCTGCTCATATATGCGACACCAGTTCGCATCTCTAATTTCAAGATCCTTCATTATCTGTTTTTCCCAAACATCACGAGGTCTTCCTCTTGGTCTCTTCCCAGGAACATTGTGGTCAAAGTAAGTTCAAGGAGTCCTGTGAGGGTTCATTCTTTTCATGTGACCATATCATTGCAATCTCTTCACTTCTAGAGTCTCCAGCTAGCTTCTTTCCAATCCAAGCTGTTGTTGGATATCCACATTCCTTATTTTATCCATTTTTGTTTTTTGTAGAAAAGAACGGAGAAACTTCATTTCTGTTGCCTGAAGACGACTCTCTGTTGGTCCAGTAAGTGTTGCTGCTTCCAGGCCATACGTCAGTATAGGTACTAGATATATTTTGTACAAGCTGATCTTGGAAACTAACGGAAATGTTTCATCCCAAAGTATTTGATGTACAACGTGATAGAATTTGGAAGCTTTCTGTATTTGGGTACTAATCTCTTGATGTATGGTATTGTCTGATGACAGAACACTAACTAAATACTGGAAATTGTCTACAATATCCATCTCCTCATCTCCAATTCTTAGATGAACAGTTGGAGAGTTTCTACTTATCACCAAGCCAACTGTCTTCGTTTTGCTGATTTTGAGACCAAAGGTTGTAAAAGCTTCATGCCAGAGATCTAGTCTAGTTTGTACTTCTGCTTCTCACTCCATACCATTACATCATCAGCAAAAACCAGGGCATTAGTTGTTGGATCCTTTCTCTTAACCGCTTTTAAAACTTCATCCATTATGATTTTTTTTTTTTTTTTTTTGCTAGGGGCTTTACGTCGCACCGGCACAGATAGGTCTTATGGCGACGATGGGATAGGAAACGCCTAGGAGTTGGAAGGAAGTGGCCGTGGCCTTAATTAAGGTACAGCCCCAGCATTTGCCTGGTGTGAAAATGGGAAACCACGGAAAACCATCTTCAGGGTTGCCGATAGTGGGATTCGAACCTACTATCTCCCGGATGCAAGCTCACAGCCGCGCGCCTCTACGCGCACGGCCAACTCGCCCGGTCCCATTATGATTATGAAGAGAAGTGGTGAAAGACAAGTTCCTTGCTGGACTCCACTCTTCGTTTCAAACCAACCTGACCTTCCATCCTGGACCTGGACACAACACTTGGTTTCATCATATAATCGTTGTACTCGTGCTATGATGTCATCGGGCACTTTCTTATGTCTCAAACATTCCCATATATGCCTCCGTGGTACACGGTCATATGCTTTCTCGCATTCTGGTGGCAAAAATGAGGTCTATAGTTGATCTATGAGGTCTAAATCCATATTGTTCCTCCTCAAGTTTAGGTTCAACATATTTTCTAATCCTGCTCTCAAGGATGAATTCGTAGATTTTGAGGCCATGTGACAGCAGAGTTATACCTCTGTAGTGGGTACATTTCTTTGTACCACCTTTTTTCAACAATGGGATGATGACTCCTTGCTTCCAGTCATTGGGTATTACATTCACTTTCCAGATTCTATTTAGTACCCTGTACATCCACTGTTGTCCTACCTCTCCTAGTGCTTTGATCATCTCAACACTTATCTGATCCACTTGATGTGTTGTTTTTCAGCTTAGATATTGCTGTCTCTACTTCCAACTATGTCAGATTAGTGGTATTTGTGCTACCAAAATCATAAGGTTCGTCTTCTAATGGGGTGACATTTTCATAACAGTTCAGCAAAGTTTCAAAGTGCCTTTGGAACTCCTGTAATATTTTGGACTTATCCCTAGTCACTTCACCATTAGGAAGTTCTACAGATTGGATAGATTCATTTTGAGTTCTTCTATTCTTAACAATACTGTATAACAGTTTTTTATTTCCATCCAGCATTATTTTGGTAGCCAGATCTTCCTTGCATTTCTGCTTTTCAGCTACAACCAACTATTTGACGTGTAATTTTTTCTTTCTGTAAAGTGACAGCTTCTCCTCTATTTCATGTTGATCTCCCCGCGTTCTTGCTCGATATAAGGATCTTCTTGCACAGTTTCTGTCATTGATAGCCTTTTTAACATAATTCCACCAGGCAGTTTCTTTAGGTTTTCTTATTTAATTCTGTCGTCCACATACTTTTTCTGCTGTACCAACCACAACCTTCTTTAGAGTATCCCATTCTTCATCTAGCAATTTCAGTTCTTCTCTCAGCATCAACCTGCGAACACCTTCCCTGAATTCTTCCTTTACATTTGGCTCAGTTAGTCGCCAAGTTTTTATTTTGGGGACTCCTTTGTTACAGACTTTGGGAGGTCTTTTCTCTGCAATAACTGCAACCAACAGTCTATGGTCTCCAGCAAGGTCTTCACTTGGAATGACCTTAACATCACTGACATTTTTCCATACACTTTGATCTATCAGAATATAATCTATTACTGTACCTATTTTATCATCCCATCTATAACTTGTGATTTTATGGGAGTCTCTTTTCTTGAACCAAGTGCTACTCACTATCAGGTCGTTTCTCATGCATAGATCTAGCATATATTCTCCCTCTTCATTTCTGTTTCCCATTCCATGAGGGCCCAGTATGGATTCATATCCTGTTCATTGTGAGCCAACTTGTGAATTAAAATCACCTATTACAATTAGATTGTCACACTCAGTGTGTTCTTCCAAGTTAATAAGGAAGTTGGCCTTTTCCTCTTTTGAGCATCCTACCTGTGGAGCATATACTTGGATCACATTGTACTTTTTCCCTCGTAAGTTCACAGATAACTTAATTATCCTTTCACTAACAAACTCAACTTCACTATAAGCATCTATGTCTTTATGTATTAAAAATCCTACTCCAATCTTAGACTCTACTTCATTTCCAGACCAGTAGAGACTATAGTCCAATCTGATATTCATTTTCCCAGTTTTCTTCCACTTTGTTTCACTCAGGCCCATGATCAGAAGTTTCCTCCTTTCCATGAGGTCGACCAGCTTTTCAGTTTTGTTTGTCAATGTCAGGATATTTAATGTTCCCACTCTGATACTTTGTCTTCGTTTGGTTTGGGTACCTGGTGTAACATCAGGCTGTAAACCATCATTCGCACCAAACTGATGTTGTCGTCGTGAATTCCTACATCCGAGGCTCGTATTATTCTTGAAAGCAACTTCTTCAGTAATCCCTCTGTTGACCTGCTGAGCCTAACACAGACGGAGATTTTCTTTCAGGGTTTTTCTCCCTTAGCCTTTGGTGTCCAGTCACCTGAACCTACAAGGCAGCAGGTTTTACTCATATTAATCCCTGAATACAGGGCTGCCTCTTCCGCCATCTCCATCGTACCGAAGTCCACCTTCTCCGCTGTAGAAGTCGTTGAGGTCTTCACTCGTAACCCTGAGCTGGGACCCTTACCAGATGTTACACACCGGGTCATTGTGCTCTGGGACTCACACAGGCAGAGGGGCCACTCCCTGGGTAGGGCTGCCTCAGAAAAGGGTCCCTACCTGCTACCTATGTTAATATGTACTATGTTAATATAATACTAAATTATTTTCTTTTTAATGCGAGTCTGGGTAGTTCAGATGGTAGAATGTTGGTCTTTTAAGCTCAAGTTGGTCAGTTCAATCCTGGATCAGTCAAGTGGTATATTAAGGTGCTCAAATATGTCAGCCTCGTGTCCGTACATTTAATAGCATGTCAAAGAACTCCTGAAGGACAAAATTCCAGCACCTAGATACTTCCGTAAACTGTAAAAGTAGTTAGTGGGACATAAAACCAATACCATTATTGTGGGAATGGGTGTGCTGGAGAAGGCCATTGTGCCAACTGCTAGTGAGATGTGTAAGTTCATTGATAAATTACAATAAACTGTATGCACGACAGTACGAAGGAGAATTTTGGTGCTTGTGAAGATGTATCTGTCTTTTTACGTTATTATCTCTCTGCTTTCCTTGATTCTCAATAAATATTGTGATTTAAAACTCCACAAGTATTTTGGGAGCTCGCTCCAGGATCAACGAAGGCCTAGAGGCAGAAGACGGTCAAATAAAGGCGTACAACAAAGTCATGTGTAAGTACAATAAGGCGCCAAGCTAAGTATGCAAGTTGATGCTTTAAAGGCACATTTAAGATTCATTTGCTAGAGGAAGTTTACATAAGCGGGAAAAGACATGAAAATATATTAGAAAGACAAATAACCAGTGTGAAATACCCAGTCCCGACGAATTAGGTTAAGTATCGCAAAACGTCTTGAAGGGCCATGAATCATCTTATGTCTTGATGCAGGTGACAAAGAAGATGATTCAAGATTGAAGGTAGGATTTCTGCATTACAGTAGTGATTTACAGTGCATTTATGACATGGAGGCATTAGGCCAAATTAAGAGAATTGATTAGCAAGTCACCAGGCAAGGTTATTAAGGTGCTGCATATATTCGGTTTTGAAAACCATGGTGATAGAAATAACAGGAAAGCCTATGTGATTTTAAAGCATTTTCATTTAGTGTGGGGTCTGAAGATTATCGAAAGAAGGTTCAGAGTGCAGGTAAGAACTTATCCTTGGGTGTCTTGATTTCAATGTGTAATGTGTTAGGTTTAGACTACACAGGAAACAAAGAAGAGTTATTGGATCAGACTTGTTAACATTTATTAGACCTAAATATGCTCGAACACCTGGGAGAGAAGAAGAATATTATTATTATTATTATTATTATTATTATTATTATTATTATTATTATTATTATTATTATGAATGTGACAATGAGCAAAGTGAACATTCAACTTAGGGTTAGAGGATATTGGACCTAGAAAACGTAGCTTTAAACCGCCTGTGACGTATTCAAAATTTACAATGTGCTTTCATGATGTAGACGATTCAATTCATCAGTTTGATGGAAGCGATACCTACCCAGTTGAAAGATGGGTGGCATACTTTGAAGACACAGCAAATCTCTCTGGATGAAATGAAATGCAAAAGCTGGTTCTTGCAATATCTATATATCTGAGCTTGCAAAACTGTCCATTCGGGGTGAAAATAAGATAACTTCTTTGGAACAGCATTGAAGGAAGAGTTCTAAAGAATAATCAATAATAAAGAAGTCCATGGGATGCTAACTAGAAGAAAGATGAGAAAAGAGGAAACGTGCCAAAAATATCTATTTGTTATGAAGGAAATAGCCAACATAGAAACCACATAAGAAGAGGTATTAATTCAATATCTGATTGACGGGATTCAAGAACTGGAAAAAATCCAAAGAAAAACAGCTCAATTTATTCTGGGTGATTTCCGACAAAAGAGTAGCGTTACAAAAATGTTGCAAAGTTTGGGCTGGGAAGAAATAAGAGAAAGGAGACTAGTTGCTCGGCTAAGAGGTAGGTTAGGCATAGATATCAAGGATAATTTAATAAAAAAAACCACCTATTCAATACTTTCCACGTTTAATGTGGTTATTATCTACATGATTTTATGTAGACTTTTTTTTTTTTTTTTTTTTTTTGCTAGGGGCTTTACGTCGCACCGACACAGATAGGTCTTATGGAGACGATGGGATAGGAAAGGCCTAGGAGTTGGAAGGAAGCGGCCGTGGCCTTAATTAAGGTACAGCCCCAGCATTTGCCTGGTGTGAAAATGGGAAACCACGGAAAACCATCTTCAGGGCTGCCGATAGTGGGATTCGAACCTACTATCTCCCGGATGCAAGCTCACAGCCGCGCGCCTGTAGACTTATTTAGGTCAGGTACATGTTTCACCCATTATTTTGGGCATCTTCAACCTGTAAACAACCTTTAGGTCAAGGTTTGGGACCTTTTTAACCAATATAAACATACCAATATATACACTATATACAATATATACAAACATTAATGAACTCTTAAGATGGGTTTTTTGGTCCTAATCTATCTAATATGAAAAATGTCCAAAACTACAATGAATCTTCTTTTTGGTAAAGAGGATTACATATCGAGGTTTATGTGACCCCTATATCACATTATGTTCTTGATGTACCGTGTTTGTTGACAGGATGTGTCGTCAACAATAAGTGGAGATTTGAACTGATTGTTGCTTGTAGGTTGGTCAAGACTGAAAATATAAATTTAAATTAAATGTGTTTGAACTTGGCAGTTCTATTCTGGTTAACTTAAAATGTTCAAAAATAAAATGAAATGGATCTTCTTTTTTATCATAAGTCTTGAGAAAGGGTGATATTAAAACTGGGGCTTATTTGACCCATGATTTTCATTTTCATGTTCTTGACGTAACTAATATTTAAATGTGTTGTCATGCACAAGTGGAGATTTAAAAAACCGATTGTTGTAGGTAGACTGGTCAAGAACGTTGTGAATGAAACTGTTAGCGTCTTGACTTTGGGTCTCATGTAACGTCAAGGAATTGACAAGAGTACAATATTAAGCTGTTTCATAGTTTTAGGCTGCTGCTTAATTGAGAAGGAACATCCTAGACACTTGATACAGTCTTGTATGAATATTGTTCCCGTTGATGTGTTGCTTGGTCTTTGGGAGGGATAAAGTAATAAAGTAGAAAAGTAATATTGAATTAAAAATTTTAGAGCACGCGTTGTGATAAAATGTATTAAATTAACACCTCTTAACTGTAAAATGATTTACTTGTTCAATTAATACTAGATGGACCTGTCTGTTCCGGCAACGCCTGTCTTATCAACATTTCTACTCCTGGTGTTGTACTGGTGTGGTAATGGAGGGGCAGGGCATGGAGGGAGAGTGGGGGTAGGCTGGCCTATGGGCGTGTGTGCTGTTGCTGGAGGGGAGTTTCTAGAAGCGATATGGGCGGGTTTAACTTTTGGCATGGTGGATGAAGCATTTGAGTGTGGAGATTTAAATAATTGAGGGATTTTGTTTTGATCTGAATTCACGGTATTAATTAATCTAGGTGTTAATTCGTACAAAGGATTTTTAATTTCATTGACGTCGTTGAGATTTTTATTTTTATTGTAGGTTTGGTCTAAAAAGATGTGTAGATTTTCCAGTTCATTCATTAATTTCCCTTTACCTATGCTTCTGATGATGGTAAGATCTTTCTCTATGGATGTAAAGTGATGGCCCGTTTCTCTCATATGTTGCCTCATCGCTGAGTACTTATTGTGTTTTTGAGCGTTATAATGTTCCAGATATCTCGTGTTAAAGCTCCGGCCAGTCTGTCCGATATAAGAAAAATCACATCGTGTACATGTTAGTTTATATATGCCGGACCTTGAATAATGGTTGCTATTGTGATTGACCTTGTTGTGGTTAAAAAATATGTTTCGATTGGTGTTAACTGTCCTGAAGGCTATATTAATATTGTGCTTCTTTAAAGTATTTGTGATCTGATGGACGGCTGGGTTGTTATATGTAAATGTGGCGAAACTATTTTTTTAGGTTTTTCTGGGATGAGATTAGTGGACAATTTAATTTTGATTTTATTAATCAAACGGTTGACCATATCTATTTTAAACCCGTTGAGTTGAGCAAGATTCCTTATGTACTTCAGTTCAATTTTTAAATTGTTGGGAGAAAGAGGAATTTTTAAAGCTCTATAAATTAAATTATAGAAAGAGGCTTGTTTTTGGGACTATGGGTGTAGGGATGAATTCATAATAGTTAAGGGAGAGTGTGTAAGTTCCCTGTATATTCGAAAATCGAAGGTATTATGTCCGCGTGTAATAGTTAAGTCCAAAAAGTTTAACGAGTTCCTAACCTCATCCTCTTTAGTAAACTTAACATTGGGATCAATTTTGTTTAGAGACTCCAAGATCTCGTCACTATTAGTGACATTTTTGTCGAAAATTACGAAAGTACCGTCTACAAATCTGAGCCATAAACATACACCTTTTATTTGCGTTATAATTTTTGTGTGTTCTATTGTGTGCATATAAATGTCTGCTATGATGCCAGAAAGAGAGTCGCCCATCGCTAAGCCTTTTTGTTGTTAAAACTTTCCATTGAAAGAGAAAAATTTGTTGCTTCAGACAAAATTTAATATCTCACGAATTCTTCAATTTCCATCTTACTAAGGCCGCTGTGTTTATTGATATTATCACTGATGATTCTTACAGTTTTTTAGGTAGGGATGTTTGGGTACATATTTACGACGTCATAGGAGCACATTGAGTGATTGGGTCGCAGCTTAAACTTGTTTAAAATTTCGCAAAAAGTGAATGAATTTTTTAAAGGATGTTTATTATTGAATACATAATGTTTTTTTTAGGAAGCCGTGAATGAATTTTGATACTTTATAGGTGGGGCTGTTTCTACAGTTTATGATAGGGCGTATTGGAATGTCCTTCTTATGAATCTTTGGTAAGGCTCTGGCTGTCGGAATACTAGGGTTCATGTTAAAAAGTTTTTGTTGTTCTTGTTCATTGAAAAGAAAGTTAGAACTTCTTATTAGAGATTTTAGATTTCGCTGAATTCTCGTGGTTGGATCTCTGTTGACTATTGTGTATATTTTGTCCTTAAAAAAGTCTTCTGTTTTTTGAATGTATGTGTTTTGATCTAGGAGAACTGTGGATCCTCCTTTGTCCGCTTTTGTGACAATAATGTTGTTGTTGTCCTTTTTCTTTTTTTACATTCTGGATCAATTTTTTGTGGTCGAAATTTGAATTTGCGTTTATTTCTTCCGCTAATTTTGGTATTTTCTTTTTTACCTCAAATCTGGTATCATTTTGTGTTTCTAAAGGGTGTTTAGAAATGTTAGCCTCGATCTCAGCTACTGTATTGATAATATCCGTTTCCTTTTTCTTGCTAGGCCAGTTATGTTTTAAGCCTTTATTCAAGATCCCCATTTCTTCTTCAGAGAACTGTACATCTGTCAAATTAACTACTGTGGGTGTATTGTTCTGTGAGGGAGCCGCTTTTTGCATGTCTGAACTACGTTTTGGTAACCGTGATTGGGATGCTTTTAATTGAGATAGTGTCTTGTCGAGAGTAACTTGCTTCCTATCCAACAAAGCAATCAATTTATTGTCCAGATGTAGTTGGAAAGAGTTCCATTCTAACGGATGTAAAGCCTGAGCTAACGCTAAATGAACTTTATATAACTGCAGATTTAAAAGTGACTTCTTTTTATATGACGCTTTAATTTCATTTCTTAACCAAATGTCGTTGACCTTGTTTTGAACTCTATTCAAACTTTGGTTAGTTAAGTTTTTTCGCTGTGTAGGCTTCAAAAATTTTGGGATCAATTTTAGTTCTAGACACTGTTTTAGAAAGGCTATGTCTTTTGTTAGTTTACAAATCTTGACCTTAAGGTTGAAGTACCTATTTAAACGGTATTTTGCCTGGTTGGCTACCAAATTACAAGTAACAACTCTCATTATTGTTCCGTATTGAAGATGACGTTAGGCATAGATATCAAGGATAATTTAATAAAAAACCACCTATTCAATACTTTCCACATTTAATGTGGTTATTATCTACATGTTTTTATGTAGACTTATTTAGGTCAGGTACATGTTTCACCCATTATTTTGGGCATCTTCAGCCTGTAAACAACCTTTAGGTCAAGGTTTGGGACCTTTTTAACCAATATATACACTATATACAATATATACAAACATTAATGAACTCTTAAGATGGGTTTTTTGGTCCTAATCTATCTAATATGAAAAATGTCCAAAACTAAAATGGATCTTCTTTTTGGTAAAGAGGATTACATATCGGGGTTTATGTGACCCCTATATCACATTATGTTCTTGATGTACCGTGTCTGTTGACAGGATGTGTCGTCAACAATAAGTGAAGATTTGAACTGATTGTTGCTTGTAGGTTGGTCAAGATTGAAAATTTAATTTAAATTAAATGTGTTTTAACTTGGCAGTTCTATTCTGGTTAACTTAAAATGTTCAAAAATAAAATGAAATGGATATTCATTTTTATCATAAGTCTTAAGAAAGGGTGATATTAAAACTGGGGCTTATTTGACCCATGATTTTCATTTTCATGTTCTTGACGTAACTAATATTTAAATGTGTTGTCATGCACAAGTGGAGATTTAAAAAACCGATTGTTGTAGGTAGACTGGTCAAGAACGTTGTGAATGAAACTGTTAGCGTCTTGACTTTGGGTCTCATGTAACGTCAAGGAATTGACAAGAGTACAATATTAAGCTGTTTCATAGTTTTAGGCTGCTGCTTAATTGAGAAGGAACATCCTAGACACTTGATACAGTCTTGTATGAATATTGTTCCCGTTGATGTGTTGCTTGGTCTTTGGGAGGGATCTTAAGATTCATAACAAGGACATTCCCATATGCCCTATCATAAACTGTAGAAACAGCCCCACCTATAAAGTATCAAAATTCATTCACGGCTTCCTGAAAAAAACATTACGTATTCAATAATAAATATCCTTTAAAAAATTCATTCACTTTTTGCGAAATTTTAAACAAGTTTAAGCTGCGACCCAATCACTCAATGCGCTCCTATGACGTCGTAAATATGTACCCAAACATCCCTACCAAAGAAACTGTAAGAATCATCAGTGATAATATCAATAAACACAGCGGCCTTAGTAAGATGGAAATTGAAGAATTCGTGAAGATATTAAATTTTGTCTGAAGCAACAAATTTTTCTCTTTCAATGGAAAGTTTTAACAACAAAAAGGCTTAGCGATGGGCGACCCTCTTTCTGGCATCATAGCAGACATTTACACTGACTGACAGAGCAAATGCAACACCAAGAAGGAGTGGTCAGAACTTTATGCCAATTGCAGGGTAGACTGACGTCACTGAGGTATGCTCATGACGTGAAATGCGCCACTGTGCTGCGCACGTAGCGAACGATAACTGGGACACGGCGTTGGCGAATGGCCCACTTCGTACCGTGATTTCTCAGCCGACAGTCATTGTAGAACGTGTTGTCGTGTGCCACAGGACACGTGTATAGCTAAGAATGCCAGGCTGCCGTCAACGGAGGCATTTCCAGCAGACAGACGACTTTACGAGGGGTATGGTGATCGGGCTGAGAAGGGCAGGTTGGTCGCTTCGTCAAATCGCAGCCGATACCCATAGGGATGTGTCCACGGTGCAGCGCCTGTGGCGAAGTTGGTTGGCGCAGGGACATGTGGCACGTGCGAGGGGTCCAGGCGCAGCCCGAGTGACGTCAGCACGCGAGGATCGGAGCATCCGCCGCCAAGCAGTTGCAGCCCCGCACGCCACGTCAACCGCCATTCTTCAGCATGTGCAAGACACCCTGGCTGTTCCAATATCGACCAGAACAATTTCCCGTCGATTGGTTGAAGGAGGTCTGCACTCCCGGCGTCCGCTCAGAAGACTACCATTGACTCCACAGAATAGACCTGCACGCCCTGCATGGTGCCGGGCTAGAGCGACTTGGATGAGGGAATGGCGGAACGTCGTGTTCTCCGTTGAGTCACGCTTCTGTTCTGTCAGTGATATTCACCACAGACGAGTGTGGCGTCGGCGTGGAGAAAGGTCAAATCCGGCAGTAACTGTGGAGCGCCCTACCGCTAGACAACGCGGCATCATGGTTTGGGGCGCTATTGCGTATGATTCCACGTCACCTCTAGTGCGTATTCAAGGCACGTTAAATGCCCACCGCTACATGCAGCATGTGCTGCGGCCGGTGGCACTCCCGTACCTTCAGGGGCTGCCCAATGCTCTGTTTCAGCAGGATAATGCCCGTCCACACACTGCTCGCATCTCCCAACATGCTCTACGAGGTGTACAGATGCTTCCGTGGCCAGCGTACTCTCTGGATCTCTCACCAATCGAACACGTGTGGGATCTCATTGGACGCCGTTTGCAAACTCTGCCCCAGCCTCGTACGGACGACCAACTGTGGCAAATGGTTGACAGAGAATGGAGAACCATCCCTCAGGACACCATCCGCACTCTTATTGACTCTGTACCTCGACGTGTTTCTGCGTGCATCGCCGCTCGCGGTGGTCCTACATCCTACTGAGTCGATGCCGTGCGCATTGTGTAACCTGCATATCGGTTTGAAATAAACATCAATTATTCGTCCGTGCCGTCTCTGTTTTTTCCCCAACTTTCATCCCTTTCGAACCACTCCTCCATGGTGTTGCATTGTCACTGTCAGTCAGTGTATATGGACACAAAAGAACACACAAAAATTATAACGCAAATAAATGGCGTATGTTTATGGCTCAGATTTGTAAACGATACTTTCGTAATTATCGACAAAAATGTCACTAATAGTGACGAGATCTAGGAGTCCCTAAACAAAATTGATCCCAATGTTAAGTTTACTAAAGAGGATGAGGTTAGGAACTCATTAAACTTTTTGGACTTAACTATTACACGCGGACATAATACCTTCGATTTTTTAATACACAGGAAACCTACACACTCTCCCTTAACTATTATGAATTCATCCCTACACCCTAAGTCCCAAAAACAAGCCTCTTTCTATAATTTAATTTATAGAGCTTTAAAAATTCCTTTTCCTCCCAACAATTTAAAAATTGAACTGAAGTACATAAGGAATCTTGCTCAACTCAACGGGTTTAAAATAGATATGGTCAACCGTTTGATTAATAAAATCAAAATTAAATTGTCCACTAATCTCGTCCCAGAAAAACTTTAAAAAAAACTAGTGTCGCCACATTTACATATAACAACCCAGCCGTCCATCAGATCACAAATACTTTAAAGAAGCACAATATTAATATAGCCTTCAGGACAGTTAACACCAATCGAAACATATTTTTTAACCACAACAAGGTCAATCACAATAGCAACCATTATTCAAGGTCCGGCATATATAAACTAACATGTACACAATGTGATTTTTCTTATATCGGACAGACTGGCCGGAGCTTTAACACGAGATATCTGGAACATTATAACGCTCAAAAACACAATAAGTACTCAGCGATGAGGCAACATATGAGAGAAACGGGCCATCACTTTACATCCATAGAGAAAGATCTTACCATCATCAGAAGCATAGGTAAAGGGAAATTAATGAATGAACTGGAAAATCTACACATCTTTTTAGACCAAACCTACAATAAAAATAAAAATCTCAACGACGTCAATGAAATTAAAAATCCTTTGTACGAATTAACACCTAGATTAATTAATACCGTGAATTCAGATCAAAACAAAATCCCTCAATTATTTAAATCTCCACACTCAAATGCTTCATCCACCATGCCAAAAGTTAAACCCGCCCACATCGCTTCTAGAAAATCCCCTCCAGCAACAGCACACACGCCCATAGACCAGCCTACCCCCACTCTCCCTCCATGCCCCGCCCCTCCATTACCACACCAGTACAACACCAGGAGTAGAAATGTTGATAAGACAGGCGTTGCCAGAACAGACAGGTCCATCTAGTATTAATTAAACAAGTAAGTCATTTTACAGTTAAGAGGTGTTAATTTAATACATTTTATCACAACGCGTGCTCTAAAATTTTTAATTCAATATTACTTTTCTACTTTATTACTTTATTACTTTATCCCTCCCAAAGACCAAGCAACACATCAACGGGAACAATATTCATACAAGACTGTATCAAGTGTCTAGGATGTTCCTTCTCAATTAAGCAGCAGCCTAAAACTATGAAACAGCTTAATATTGTACTCTTGTCAATTCCTTGACGTTACATAAGACCCAAAGTCAAGACGCTAACAGTTTCATTCACAACGTTCTTGACCAGTCTACCTACAACAATCGGTTTTTTAAATCTCCACTTGTGCATGACAACACATTTAAATATTAGTTACGTCAAGAACATGAAAATGAAAATCATGGGTCAAATAAGCCCCAGTTTTAATATCACCCTTTCTTAAGACTTATGATAAAAATGAATATCCATTTCATTTTATTTTTGAACATTTTAAGTTAACCAGAATAGAACTGCCAAGTTCAAACACATTTAACTTAAATTTATATTTTAAATCTTGACCAACCTACAAGCAACAATCAGTTCAAATCTCCACTTATTGTTGACGACACATCCTGTCAACAGACACGGTACATCAAGAACGTAATGTGATATAGGGGTCACATAAACCCCGATATGTAATCCTCTTTACCAAAAAGAAGATCCATTTTAGTTTTGGACATTTTTCGTATTAGATAGATTAGGACCAAAAAACCCATCTTAAGAGTTCATTAATGTTTGTATATACTGTATATAATGTATATATTGTATATAGTGTATATATTGGTATGTTTATATTGGTTAAAAAGGTCCCAAACCTTGACCTAAAGGTTGTTTACAGGTTGAAGATGCCCAAAATAATGGGTGAAACATGTACCTGACCTAAATAAGTCTACATAAAATCATGTAGATAATAACCACATTAAACTGGAAAGTATTGAATAGGTGTTTTTTTATTAAATTATCCTTGATATCTATGCCTAACGTCATCTTCAATACGGAACAATAATGAGAGTTGTTACTTTTAAGAGGTATGTTGAGCTGTCAGTGGAGAGATGGCGTGGAATGACATTAGTAGACGAATAAGTTTGAGTGGTGTCCCTAAAAGTAGGAAAGATCGCAATATGAAGATGAAGTTGGAATTCAAGAGGACGGGCTAATACTCAACTATAGGAAGGGCTACGTGATGTGGGAAAAGGCTGAGATAAAGAAAAAGAAGAAGAAGAAAAATTAGGTATTGGAATATCTTACCAAGAGAGATGTTCAATAAACTTCCAATTTCTTTGCAGTCATTTAAGAAAAGGCTAGGAAAACGATAGGGAACCTGCCACTTGGGCGACTGCCATAAATGCAGATCAGTAGTGACTCATTGATTGATTGATTGATTGACTGATTGATTGATTGATTGATTGACTGATTGACTGACTGATTGAATTACTTAATGTAAAATTTTAAAAAATATCAATAATCTTCATCACTACAAATTAACACTAAACACCAATATTTATAGAACTATATGGGATCTCACACACACAAAATTAACTACATTTCCGTAAGTATTAACTATTTCATCACTAAAACAATATAGAGCTCTTGGAATAGCCGACTATTCGTTAGTGCATCCAACAATGAACAAGCTTGGACCTCTAAGGTACTTGTTCAAGATCAGATACTGTTGAGATTTATAGACATTATGCCCCCTCTTGTGTGCTTCTACAATTGTAGGGGGTTAACCTTGGTTACCCTCTTCAACTGAAGATCCTCTACGTGGTGAGGGGGACTAGTAGCTCCTTTCTTGCGATGCCGAATGGAGCCCTATTGGGTAACCATTCGGTATACAAGGGGGAGGAAGCGAAAGCACCACCCAACCCTAAGGTGTAACGCGACCCGTGCCGATGGGGTGCATGGCACATGGGAGACGTGTCTTGAACGAAGCCTTCGAGATACCTGGCACCCTCTCGAAGTTATGTAGCCTTACCCGGGTATGCGGGGCTCAGCCTGGGTAGACATTATATTTCCCTAGCTACTCGTGGGACCTACATGAGTACCGTAGCCACCCGAAAACCGAAGAGCTCCTCTGGGGCCTCCGAGAGAAACACCAGCTCGACAACAACCGATGGGGACTCTTCGGAGATACCCTCGGACAGTACGACCTCGACAGTAAGAGAGCTCACTCTAGAGGTGGGCAATCTTCTAGTCCAGAATAAGAAGAAGAAGAAGAAACAGTGCTCCGGCACTGAGAAGAGGAGGTACAGGAAGGCTTCAAAGGCCCGGGAGCAGGCCAAAGAGGGCCTAACTCCTGGAGCTGAGAGGCCTTCTACTGCCACGACAGCGACAACTGCGGGAGGATCCAATGGGCACAAGAAGCAGGACCCTGAAAAACGCTCTGATCTAGGGCACAGAGGACTCCACCCACCAAGACGCCAGTGGGAAAACGACTCCCGTCAGGGGCAACCCCAGAAGAAGATCGGCAAGCGCAAAAAAGATACAAGGTGGAGTATGCTAGAATAGCTAAAGCTGGAATCAGGATGGCCATAGTGCCTGTAGGATATCCTGACCAGCAGCTAACTGAAAACAGGTGGAGTCTGTGGAGGAGGCTACCACCAATCTGATAGATGAGCTTCCGGAGCACGGGCCCAATAAGCCTCAGTTCCTGGACTGCTGTCTGTCGAGAGGTGCAGCCATCATTATTGCAGAGAATGACGAGACTGTAGCATGGCTTTCTAGTCTTGTTACAGATATGCAAGAGTGGGAAGGAGCCAGGCTCACAATTGTGGGCATGGATAAACTCCTTTCCTATAAGAGAGTCATGGTCTGGATACCAGGATAACCAAAGGACAACAATGTCCTTTTGGGAATAATGGCACGCCAGAACCATGGCCTAAATCCCAACAGCTGGAGAATCTGCGACTGCAAGGAGGAGATGAGAGGTGTCCGCCTTGTGGTCAGCATGGACTCCAGAGATGTGGAAAAAGTGATGGGGAAGATGATCTTCTGCGGGGTGCATGTTGCTACCTTCACCCTGGTGGAGGGCAAACGTGACAAGCAGAGGACCAACCCCACCACAGACAACACTGAGACCAGCAGGGGCAAAGAGCGGGAGCCTGGACAGGAGCCGGAGCCAGCCAAGCCTCAGGATTCATCACGGGAGATGGAGCTGCACGTTCCAGAGACCGCATAAGGTAAAGCATTGCATGAAGGTAAGGAATGATTACTTTCATACAAGCAAACATACAATATTGTATAGCGGCCTCTAGGGTACTTATAAGAAGTATTCAGAAGGGTAGGTTTTCGGTCGCCCTGATACAAGAACCCTGGCTTAGACAGGGCATATCATGGGACTAAAAAGTGGAGTAGCGGAGGAGAAGCCTAGAGCATGTATACTAGTTAAGGATCATAACGCTTGGGCTATACCAGGCTTCATTACTAGAGACCTTGTAGCAGTCCTAGTGAGATATGAAAAGGGCGGACAGCCAAAAGACCTGGTTGTCTGTTCTGCATATTTCCCAAGAGACGCTGAATCTCCACCCCTGCCGGAGGAGTTCAAGAGACTGGTGATATACTGTAGGAAACAAGGACTTAACCTCATAGTAGGATGTGATGCCAATGCTCATCACAGCATTTGGGGAAGCAAATACACAAACCGAAGGGGAGAGAATTTCATAGAATTTCTATATACAACTGATCTTCAGATCATGAACATAGGTGATACCCCTACCTTCATCAATAATAGGAGTGAGGGGATTATAGATTGTACCCTGGGTTCCATGGGAATCATACAGGAATTTAAAGACTGGTAAGTTTCTTTGGAGCCTTCCTTGTCAGATCAGACACATTGTGTTTCATATAGAGGGCTCCTTCGAGATCCCATCTTACAGAAATCCCAACGGACCAATTGGACGTCTTTTAGGGAGGACATGAGGAGGGGACTGGAAGGAGGACCCTCAAATATAATCAAGAACAAGGAGGAGCTGGAGCTCAGTGTGAGCTTTCTCACACAGACACTAGTTACCTCTTATGAATTAAACTGCCCAATTGTTAAGGCAAAAAGAGTGGTAACAGGAAGCTTCAAGTGGAACAGTTATCTTGAACACCTGAGGAGAAACACACGAAGGCTCTGGAATAAATACAGGGAACTTCAAGGTCAAGAAAGTCTAGATTCTTACAAAGAAGAAATCTTGGAGACAGTTTTGCGACTCCATCGAGAGTCAACATGAAGCGGCAAGGCTTCATAAAATTCTAACCTTGGACGGAAGGGCAAGGCTGGGCTCATTGGAGTCACCTTCGGGTAGATATACATCCACAGAAGGGGAGACCCTAAGCTTATTGCTTGATGCCCACTTTCCAGGTTCAGCAGTCACGAATTGTGAAGTAGAATCGAGTAGATCCTTCAGACCCGATAGAAGTGGTTGGAAGGAAGCCGCAGAGATTGTCACCCCAAGAAGGGTTAAGTGGGCATTAGAATCTTTTGCCCCTTATAAAAGCCCAGGAATGGATGGGATCTTCCCAGCACTTCTTCAGGAAGTGCGGTCCTTATACCATACCTGGTCAGAATTTTTAGTGCTTGTCTCACTATGTGGGACATGTACTCCTTGTGGCGTCAGGTGAAGGTAGTGTATGTACCTAAACCCGGAAAGTCTTCATATACTAGACCTAAGGATTATAGACCAATTAGTCTAACGTCTTTTCTTCTTAAGACTTTGGAAAGACTGGTGGATAGACATATCAGGGAGAAAGTATTAAGAGACTGTCCCCTGCATCCTTATCAACATGCATACCAACCAGGGAAGTCGGTTGAGACGGCACTACACCAGCATGTTTCTAGGCTGGAGAGTGCCTTGGATCAGCAACAACTTGCTATGGTGGTATTCCTAGATATAGAAGGGGCCTTTAATTACACATCTTTGGGCTCCATGGAACTTAGTCTAGAGAGAAGAGGAGTGAGCAGGATGCTCATAAAATGGATTATGGTCTCATTGCACGGCCGTCAAGTTCTATTTACCCTCAACGCAACAATGTTGAGAGCTAATATAGACAGGGGGTGTCCATAGGGTGGAGTATTATCTAGTATTATCACCAACATTATGGTGTCTGGTAGTGGATGAACTACTTACCAGATTAAATGTTGGAGGAATTTATGCCCAAGGCTATGCAGATAACATTAGCCTGATGGCGGTGGGAAATTTCCCCAGTACGGTTTCAGAACACGTACAGGGCTCCCTACGCAGGGTGGAAAGATGGTGCCACGACACGGACTTGTCGGTTAATCCCGACAAGACGGAGCTCGTGGTATTTATCAGGAGGAGGAGGCTAGACGGACTGTCAGAGCCTTTTATATTTGGGAAAAAATTAGTTAAGACAACCTCAGTTAAGTACCTAGGGGTAATTCCCGAGGCAAGACTGAGTTGGAAGAAACATATAGACCAACTCGCAAGATTATGTGGGCGTCACAGGGCCGTCGGAAAGACTTGGGGCCTACGACCTAGGGTGGTCCAGTGGCTCTATATTTCTATTGTAAGGCGCACGATCACCTTCGCATTTTTAGTCTGGTGGCCAGGTTCAGAGAGTAAAACTGCGACCACCAAGTTAAACAGTGTCCAAAGACTTGCGTGTCAAGGAATAACAGGGGCACTGGATACTACACCATTATGTGCAATGGAGGCCATCCTATGTCTTTCCGCCTTACATTTATATGTTAAGGAAATAGCGCGAATGAGTGCTTACCGTCTCTGGTTACTCGGAGGACGGTCCTTCAAGAATCCGAATAGAGGTCATGCTTCTATTCTTACAAGACTTCACCAGACCTGCCCTACGACAATGATGATCGGGGACCTAATGAAGCCTAGTTTTAATCTGAATTATAAGTTCACAGCGGTGATACCCACAAGGGAGGAGTGGGCCGTGGATGCTGGGGCCCATCTTAGGTCTGGGGGATGTACATGGTACACAGATGGCTCGCGGACAGAGACGAGCACAGGCGCCGGGGTCTGGGGGCCTAAGACAAGGCTCTCCCATCCCATGGGTAAATATGCTACTCTTTTCCAGGCCGAAGTATATGCAATACTGGCCTGGGCTGTATATGTATGGGACATGCCCGGACATAGAAGATGCATCACCATTTGCAGTGATAGCCAGGCAGCGTTAAAAGTACTATGCGCAGTTAGAACATCAAAAATGGTATGGGAGTGCCAAAGGATGTTAGATCAGCTGTGTGAACTTAGCCCAGTTACCCTATTATGGGTCCCTGGGCACACAGGAATCAGTGGAAATGAAGAAGCTGACAAACTAGCAAAACAAGGCTCAAAAGGTCCTTTCATAGGACCAGAACCCTTCCTAAGAGTGTCACTCCGAAGTGTGATACTGGTAATATCCCAGTGGACAAACCAGTGCCACTAATAATAATAATAATAATAATAATAATAATAATAATAATAATAATAATAATAATAATAATAATAATAATAATAATAATAATCGTATGGCCTCAGCTACCATGTGCAGACATTTCAATTTGTAGCCATCTGGCTGTCTGCTCGTCAATTTCAACGTTCCGTTTTACTCTAGGCACACTAGATGGCAGACCGAGTAAACCGAAACTCTCTTGGGCGTCTATGGCTGAGATTTAATGAATTTTGTCGGGTAAACACCAAATGTGTCACCAGAGATCTTTTACATGCCGACAAACCAGTGTCACTTAAACATTTGGAAGAGGTTAACCATAGCAAAGCAGGCACGTGAACTTATCAAAGGGCTTAGACAAAGAAAAAGGTCCTGATAAATTTGAGTAGGACCAGAATGCTAATGGTAGTTGGACTGTTGACAAGCCACAATACCTTACAGACACACCTACACATCATGAAAATCAGTCAGGATCCGATGTGTAAAAGATGTGGTAGGGAGGAAAAGACCTCCACACATGTGTTGTGTCAGTGCGAGGCTCTTGCAAGCACTAGACATCGATATCTTGACTCACATTTTGTGAGCCTGGAAGATCAGGAATGCCAACATCCGGACACTGGTATCCTTTATAGGAGCACTAGGGCTGGACTAGGCAAACCCATTTAAGAGACACAAAGCGTCTTCACAGACCTACATGTGGAGCCCTGCGAAGGCAGCGCTCACCCATACCTTATCTATCTATCTATCTATCTATCTATCTATCTATCTATCTATCTATCTATCTATAGACATTATGCAAAATGTACTTTGATAGAATTGTATCACACAAATAAGAAAGGCATACTATATCGTTTCACACTTTATTTTTTTCCACCCAAATGAAGTATATTACACATCAGCTGTTAAGTCAACCTTCTCAACATAATCTTGTAACTGTATGCACTTTTGCCATTGATATGTCAGTCTTTCCAGACCTTCCTGAAAACATTCTATGGGAGTGCTCGCCATGCCTTGACAGCTGTGTCCAGTTCTGCAAAATCTGCAAAACGGCGATCAAGCAGAGGTATTTTTTCATGTTCCCGAACAGGTGATAATCACTTGGTGCCAAGTCGGGAGAGTATAGTGGGTGTGGCAGCACCGTGAATCCCATTTCATCAATGGCAGCGGTGGTCTCTCGGCTAGTGTGGGGCCGGGCATTGTCATGTTGCAGAAGCACACCTTCAGCCCATTTTCCTAGCCGCTTAGTTTGATGATGCTTGCCGATGCTTGTTGTTTTAAGGGGCCTAACATCGAGGGTCATGGCACGACGTAAGCGCTTAAGGGTTGCCACACATGCTGCACTGTTAATCGTAGCCCCAAATTCCAGCCAGTCAATGAGCATGATACCCTTTGTGCCGCAGAATACTGTCGCCATCTGCCTGCCAACTGATGGCACTGTTCCGACATTTCTTTGGCGGTGGACTGCCCCTATGCTTCCATTGCATCGATTGTTGTTTTGTTTGTGGCTCATGGTAATGGTGCCATGTCTCATCACCAGTCACAAGCCTAGCCATGAAATTGGCTGGATCTTGATCATGGCATTGCAAAAGTTCCCTGTACATATCCACACGCCTCCGCTTTTCATCTGCAGACAAGTGTCTAGGCACCCACGTGGGTGACACCTACCCCAAATGTAAGTGGCCGTGAACGATTCGCTGCAGGGTGTTTCAGCAAATTCCTGTGGCTGCCTCCATTTCTGTAAATGCGATGCATTTGTTTCCTTGGATGGCCTGTTCGACCCGGGCAATGCTGGCTGGTGTTGACACTGTCGTATTCCTTCCAGAACTGGTTCCATTGTCCACCCATGTGCACCCTGTTTTCCAACCTTTCACCCAATTGTAAACTGTTTTCTGTAATGGCGCATGTTCTCCACAGACTGCCAAGAAGCGCCGATGAATTTCTGCAGTGGTCACACCATCTTTCCATAGGAACCAAGTCGTATAGCACTGTGCCTGACGGTTGCTTTCCAAGTTGTCTGCTTCCTACACTGACAGTGTTGTTATGAAATGGCTAAGACGAATGCATTTGTTGGCCCCTGTGCATGTGCTGCTACCAAATGGTGGAACAAGACACTAGTTACACGTCACCACCTTCAAAAGTGAAATGTGAACCATACCAGGACGTACAAAAAATAAAGTGTAAAACAATATAGTATGCCCCTCGTACAATACTCAAACTGACTTAGCTTCTTGAAGGTGACTTAACTTGTAACAACAGCTAACAGGAGCTGTATATTTTAAAGAAAAGAGAATACCGTATTTGCTCGCAAATAACTCGCCACCGCGTATATCTCGCACCCCATTTTTTACATTTGAAATTGCAGGAAAAAATCCCCGCACATAACTCGCATTAATTTCTGACATCATAATGACATACGGTACACACACAAAATAAAGTTTGGGTATCCCGTGAATGTGCCTACATTAAATATCGGGACTGTATCAATTGCTGTTACGGTACTTTGTATGAGGCAGTACAAGAAGAAGCTGCATTTCTTTCTACCTGCAAAACGGTTGAGGCTAGCTGTTGTAACAGAAATATCTAACTTGCAAACCCCCCCCCAGGGCCACATCCCTAGCCTTTCAGTCTTTTTTTTTTTTTGCTAGCGGCTTTACGTCGCACCGACACAGATAGGTCTTATGGCGACGATGGGATAGGAAAGGCCTAGGAGTTGGAAGGAATCGGCCGTGGCCTTAATTAAGGTACAGCCCCAGCATTTGCCTGGTGTGAAAATGGAAAACCACGGAAAACCATCTTCAGGGCTGCCGATAGTGGGATTCGAACCTACTATCTCCCGGATGCAAGCTCACAGCCGCGCGCCTCTACGCGCACGGCCAACTCGCCCGGTAGCCTGTCAGTCACACTCAGCCATCCCTCTCTCTCTTCCATCTTTGTCAATATGCTTGTCACTACCTGTCCGACAGAGCTGATCACAGGAACTTGGGGTGTTTACCCATCCAGGCAGTCAAGTGAACATGGTATTAGGTATCGTCCATCTGTTGTGTTGTGAATGAGTACCAGTATTCTGTCTTCACATTTCATTGTTGTTTCTCAGTTAAATTTCCTTGTGTAAGCCGATCTTTTAAGTTATGGAGAAACGTGGCAGTTATACAGCCGGGTTTAAACTCGAAGTGATAAAATATGCTGAAGAACATAGTAAGAAAGCCGCCAGTCGAGAAATCAGTGTGACTGAGTTTAATGTTCGCTACTCGCGTAAACAGAAAGCTGCACAAGAAACCACCGACTGAACACACAAGGCATTCAGAGGGCCGAAAACTGGTAAGTATCCTGAGCTGGAAGATGATGATGATGATGATGATGATGATGATGATGATGATGATGATGATGACGATGATGATGATTGCTCTTTTAAAGGGGCCTAACATCTAAGGTCATAGGCCCCTAATGGTACAAGATGGACGACATGATATGATAATTAAAATTTTAAAATGTATCCACTGACTATCCGGCAAATCCAACAAATGATGATGAACAATGATTGTGAGTTTAAAATAATCAGTGGATCTAATTCGCAATGCCTTATTTTTGGTAAAATGATAGATGATAGATTATGGTAGAATAAGACATTGCTTTAAATGCAATAATATATAATGAAAATTACTATTTAAAAAAAAACACATTAAAACATACAAACAAAAACTAAAAGAGTCAATTTAATAAAACGTAGTAAACAATAATATAAGGACCAATATGAAACACTATGTTTATATGCGACAAAATAAACCACTATCCCTCATAGAACGGATGACGAGGTCTGCTGACTGCTCGTCATCTCGCAGGGTGAGGGAGATGGTACTCTGGAGTTTTAGACTACAGCACAAATCGGCCAGGTCCACGCACCCCGTAAGGATGTGTACCACGGTAAGATGATAGCTGCAAGTACACACTGGAGGGGGTTCTCCTTTCAGTAAATAGGAGTGCATTACTATAATGTGGCCGATCCAAAGACGACATAATATCACTGCTTCCCTCTGAGAACCCTAAAGGGAAGTCCTCCCATACCTTCGTTGTTTAATTTATTGCTCTCAGCTTATGCTGCCACTCCATCTCCCAATGGGACATAACCAAATGTCTCAGCTGAGAGCGAATATCACTTGCTGGATCCCTGTAAGGCAACAGGGGCAATGTAACAGCCTCCTTGGCAGCCTTATCAGCTAACTTGTCTCCCTCTACACCCATGTGGTTTGGGAGCTACATAAACGTGATTCTGTTGCCGGCATCCAAACACCCAGCCAGCAGGTCCTGGATCCACTGCATCAGAGGGTGCCGAGGAAAACATGTATCAGTAAGACGATGACCAGCTCAAGGAGTCGGTACACCGTAGAAAGTGTCGGCGCTCATCGGACAGCGCATACCGCAGACCTTCACAGATAGCGTAGAGCTCTACTGTGTACACACTACTGGTTTCCGAGAGAGCAAAAAGAAACCTATCACAGCCCATTTTCATTTCTGCCCTCGAACCATCTGTGTAAACGACGACAATCTGGACACCAGCCAACAAAGGGACTGGAAGAGCCACCGATAAATCGAGGAGTCCATGTTTTCCTTCGGGCCAGCGGGCAGATCCAGGATTATTTCACGTCACCATTATCGGCGGAGGTACCCCACTTGGTTGTCTGACAAGACAAGGAACCGAAGATACGTCAAACCATCTGTAACTGCTATCCAAGCGTATACCAACTGGCTGTGTTGCTCGAGGATAAACAGCATACAGCCGACGGTGTCCATTGTAGAATATGCAAGGATAACTTGGGTGAAATGGCAACTGTCGTGAATCTGCAGCATAGGACAGAAGCATTTGCTGGGGCCTGAGGTGTAAAGGTGGCACACTAAATTCAGCGAGCAGGGTAACAATGGGGCTTGTACGAAAAGCTCCCGTTGCCAAACTAACCCCACTGTGGTGAATGCTACTCAGTTTCGCAAGGACGCTTTGCCTTGCTGATCCATATGCTGCATTGCCGTAGTCTATCCTGGATAAAATATGTGCCATAAAAAATTGTAGGAGCACCCCAAGTAGTACCACTTTTAACTGCCATACGTGTGGCTCCCATGATAATTTGCTATAGAAAAGGAGCCCAAGAAATTGGTAAGTGTCAACTACAGGAAGAGCGACATTCCCTAAGAAAAGCTCGGGATGGGAGTGAAGAGTGCGGTTCCGGCAAAAGTGTACAACAGAGGTCTTTGCCACTGAAAACCGAAAGCCAAGTTCTAAAGTACACTGTTCCACTTTCCTAACAGCTTGCTCTAATTGTTGCTCTGCGACTGCCATACTGTGCGAGCTATAATGCAGAGAAAAATCGTCCACATATAGCAACGGTATTACTGCTGAACCAGTAGCAGCGACAATACCGTTTATGGCAATCACGAAAAGAGTGACACTAAGAATCGATCCCTGTGGGATTCCATTTTCCTGAATGTGGTATTGTGAATATGCCCTCCCTACTCGGACACAAAATAGACGGAGGGACAAAAAGTTTGCATTAAACACCGGTTACCTCGGAATCTCCATCGATGTAGGACTGAAAGGATACCGTATCACCATGTGGTATCACAGGCCTTTTCTAATTCAAAGAAAACAGCCACCAAATGCTGTTTGCAGAGAAATGCATCCTGGATAGAACTCTCCAGGCGTACCAAGTGGTCAGTGGTCAAGCAAGCGGCTCGAAAACCACATTGGTACTTGGACAAAAGTACTTTTTTCTCCAGACACCACACAAGTCGGCGATTTACCATGCTTTCAAATACCTTACAAAAACAGTTAATAAGACAAATAGGTCTGTAACTTCATGCATACTTAGGATTTTTGTCAGGCTTAAGGACAGGAATTACTATGCCCTCTCGCCAATGAGACGGAAACTCGTCCTCTATCCAGATTCGGTTGTTCACACGAAGGAGATATAACAGACTATCCTCACTAAGGTATTTCAACATCTGGTTATGGACATTGTCTGGTCCAGGAGATGCGTCCTTGCAAAGAACCAAGGCGCTGCAGAGTTTCCCCTCTGTAAAGGGCACGTTATAGTCGTCTGAAGCTTGAGTGGCAAAACTGAGATGATGACATTCTGCCTCCTGCTTCAGAGTGAGGAAATCACGATGGTAATTTCCGGAGCCAGACACATCCGCGAAATGACTGGCTAGATGATTAGCAATCGAGAGCGATTCAGTGAAAATAATGCCTGCAATGGAAATTCCCAGTACTCAAGATGATCCATGTATGCCCAAAATATATTGAAGTTCAATCCACACTTGAGATGACGTAGTGTGTGACGTCATAGACGAGATATCTCTCTCCCACGAAGCTTTCTTACTCTGTCGAATAAGAACTCCCGCCTTAGTACGGGGTATTTTAAATGTTACCAAGTTGGCCATAGTAGGCTGCCTAAGATAGTGTTTATGAGCGCGACGACGTTCTTTGATAGCTGCTGCAATTTTTTCGGTCCACCAAGGAATGAGTCTTCGGCAAGGAGTCCCTGAAAAGGACAGAATGGACTCCTCAGCAACAGCAAGAATAACGTGTGTTATGTAAGTTATATCACTGTCTATGCTCTGTCTGGTCACGTCGTTAAGGACAGCTAGTGATGTGAACTTCGGCCAATCAGCATGTTTAAGAATCCATCGAAACAGGGGAACCAGCATTCCACTGCATAGACTAACGTCTGTGTGAGAGTATGTGCCGTAACGTACACTGAAATGAGTTGGTTCACCTGTATTCAAAATACATAAATTCAGCTCTCTTACTAATGTTTCCAACTCCCTTCCCCTGGGGCAAGGCGTTTCAGAGCCCCATATAAGTGATGAGCATTAAAATCTCCTAATAAGAGGAATGGAGATGGGTGGAAAATAAACATTACACACTGTTGCTATGACAGGCAGAGGAACGCAGACTGCAAAAGGTTCCAGCAGGGTTCTTAGTGGAACCTCTTTGCTGTAGGTATCAGAATGTACAAAAATGTCAATGCCACCGGAAGCCCCGCTAGCATAATGACATTCTGTCAAGTACAGTGACCTGGTCTGAGATTAGTTTCCTGAATGCAGACTATACTCGCCAAAAACTCACTAATGAGCTGGAGCAGCTCAGCAAGATGCCTATCATAACCGTTACAATTCCACTGCAACAGTGCCATACTGTGGACTAAAGGGAAAGGCTGTTACGTTATAAGCGGCAGATTCTTTAAAACCTAAGCACTAACATAGCAGTCAACTGGATATAATGGGACCTGTTCAGAAAATAGGTAGAGGAATAATAAATATAAGTTGACTGATAATAATAATAAGAAGAAGAAGAATAAAAATAAATGTTAATGCACAAGGCTCCACTATTACTTGCCATACAACAAAGTTTCCCTCGCATGCAATGATGATAGTGTTATGTTAAAATTTTGTTGTTCCGCGTACTTCAGCATGTAAAATGTCAACCATAGCCTAAAAAATTAACCCTTGGAAAGAGAATTATCTGCAAAATTACCCTAGGAAAAAGAATTATACTGTTGGTTGCTTGGTTGGGCGATACTTTCTATGAAGCGTCACTCCCATGGCGCCATCTCTCGGATAACATTTGAATCTTGAACTACAGAAAAGCAACTGAAGTGAGTAACATAAGCATGTTCGTGGTTAGGGTGTAGTATCCTTATTGCACTTAAGAAAACTTTAAATGTGGAAGGATATGAACACATGTTAAACCATTGTGTACTGCATACAGTAGAAGACCAGTTCAGAGACAATGATTGATTGTATCAGCATGACAATGCGCCCTGCCATAAAGCTTCATCTGTGAGGCAATGGTTTGTGGACAATAACATTTCTGAAATGGAATACCCTACCCAGTGTCTCGACCTGAAACCAATGGAACACTTTTGGGATGAGATAGAACGGACAATTTCGCTCCAGATCCCAGCGTCCAACTTCACTACATCCTTTGGTTTCTGCTCTTGAGGAAGAATGAGCTGTCATTCCTCCACACATATTCATACACATCATTGAAAGTGTCCCCAGCAGAGTTAAAGCAGTCATGAAGGTGAAGGGACCCACCCCATATTGATGTCCAATAACAGGGAACATGACACAGGTAAATACAAAGTGCCATTTCAGACAGGTGTGAGGATACTTTTGATCCGGTAGTGTATATCACTTCCAATTAAGCTAAATCAAACAGTCTCCAATCTGTGGAATAACTTTCATTAACTACATTTACAATTCCTTTATAAGCTAATAGTGGCACATTCCAGCTTTGCACAGGAGCAATTTTGAATTTGGATAAATAGACCTCATTAGAGTTGCTTGCATTCAACATCAGCTGTATTCCCGCTGATGTGGCTTTGTAGCTAGTGTGATGTTTTTCCAAGGCCCTTCTCCTTGCTGCCTTTAGCTCGTTCCTTTCTCTCTGTGTGATATTTACACCATTCCTACACTTTCACGAAAACTACATCACCTAAACCATTTATGCAAATTATATATAATGAAGGTATTTCAATTCTAATAAGGATTACATGGTTAATATCAAAATATGATTTCCAATGTTGTTCATTTTTTAATGTAAACTATAACATAAAAAGGAAGCTTATTGAGGGCTACCTTTTACAGATAGGTATATACCATCACAGACATTTTTGTAGAGCCTCTTATTCTCAACAATTCTTCCACACATTCCTGGGGGTTAATCGACGATGGTACAGGCAGTGTCAGCCGAGAAACCACTCCGATCACAGGTTTTTCCTGTGACCTCCTTCACTTAAACTGCCACTGCGTGCTCCCTTTCATCATGGATTGATGTTTCATACACCTAAAAATTCCTAAATAGTACTCCACAACAGTAGTTCCCAAAGTGTGTGTTGCCAAACACTGGCAGGGGCAACACGCTGAGACAATCACGTCAGGATCATCCAGCTACCGCATGTGATGGTAGATGGTACTACCTGCGACTGTTTGGCCGAGAGCCAAGCGGTTATTTCCAAACTTGACACCCAAAGGGGGGAACAATGTCCTGTGCAGAAGTCCTCCATTTGGAGAGCAGGTGAAGCCTTTGTGTAGGAAATGACACACAAATTCACCAGAAAGGAGAACATGGTAGACAGTTTAGATGGCAGAAGAGGACCCCAGTCCCAACAGCAAATAAAAAGGAAGAATATTCTCTTCTTACTGGGCAAGTTGGCCGTGCGGCATGTGGCTGTGAGCTTGCATCCATGCTGGGACTGTACCTTAATTAAGGCCACGGCCGCTTCCTTCCAACTCCTAGGCCTTTCGCAATCCGTCGCCGCCATAAGACCTATCTGTGTCGGTGCGACGTAAAGCTACTAGCAAAAAAAAATATTCTCCTGTCAATAACGTGTGTACTTCAGTGAAGCAGTTACAAAAAGCATTGGTACTCCTGGGAAGGTGCCTAAATTCACACCTGGCAGTAGTTTTCTTTTTCTTCTTCTTCTTTTCGTGTGTGGCTATTTCTAGCCGAGTGCAGCCCTTGCAAGGCAGACCCTCCGATGAGGGTGGGCAGCATCTGCCATGTGTAGGTAACTGTGGGTTATTGTGGTGGAGGATAGCGTTATGTGTGGTGTGCGAGTTGCAGGAATGTTGGGGACAGTACAAACACCCAACCTCTCGAGTCACTGGAATTAACCAATGAAGGTTAAAATCACCGACCCGGCCGGGAATCAAACCAGGGACCCTCTGAACCGAAGGTGAGTAAGTTGACCATTCAGCCAACAAGTCGGACGGCAGTAGGTATAATAAGTAATGTTATTGGCTTTAAGTCCCACTGACTACTTCTACTGTTTTCAGAGATGCTGAGGTGCCGGAATTTAGTCCCGCAGGAGTTCTTTTACGTTACAGTAAATCTAGAAACGAGAGGCTGACGTATCTGAGCACCTTCAAAAAACACCGGAATTTTTTTTTTTTTTTTTGCTATTTGTTTTACGTCGCACCGACACAGATAGATCTTAAGGCGACGATGGGATAGGAAACGCCTAGGAATTGGAAGGGAGCAGCCGTGGCCTTAATTAAGGTACAGCCTCAGCATTTGCCTGGAGTGAAAATGGGAAACCACGGAAAACCATCTTCAGGGCTGCCGACAGTGGGGCTCGAACCCGCTATCTCCCGATTTCTGGATACTGGCCGCACTTAAGCGACTGCAGCTATCGAGCTCGGTAACACCGGACTGAGCCAAGATCGAACCTGCCCAGTTGGGGTCAGAAGGCCAGCTCCTCAACCCTCTGAGCCACTCAGCCCGACAACAATAGGTAGAAAATGCTTCTGGGAGTGGCGATCCCACCATAATAATAGCCTAAATATGAACATGGCACTTTAAAACTTTTCTCGGAAAAGGTTAGAGCATACCCTGCAAACTACGCATTCTTTGGGTGCTGGGGGAACTGCGAAAAATAGGCGAACAGTATGCAACATCATGAAGGTGGACATAATCAACCTTATGACCCTGAAAGGAAAGACAGAAGTGGTGGATTTTATAAAGAAAGGGGGCAAAGAAATGATGGGGTTGAGCAAAGTTAAATGGAATGGGAAAGGAGAAGAGAATGAAGAAAGGATATACACTATACAGGAGTGGTGGCAGAGACGAAAAATGGAGTGGGCCTGATAATTTCAAAACAGCTGGAGGAGTATGTGGATATGGTAGAGTACATCAGCGACAAGATAATGAAAATTAGACTGAGAATGAGGAACGAAGAGAAGGACTTACAAGTGTATATGCACCACGGAGGAGGATATTGAGGAATTTCTGGAGAAACTAGAAAAGGAGATAACTGATGTGGAAATGATTGTAACGGGAGACTTCAATGAACAGATAGAAAACGAAAGCCAAGGAAAGTAAGAAGTAATACCAGTATAATGGTCCGTTATTGGACATTATAAATTTTCCAGCTAATTCATTCTTGGTTGCCTGCGTTTCGCCCTCGTGTGCTAAGTTAGGCTTGTCAGTTGGGACTTAGCACACCACCCAAGACTCAAGGCTAGTGCATACCGTGGAGGCCACTGCATAGGCTATTTGAAGCCACCAGCAGTGCCAATGCACTATGAGAGCTATGTCTCATTTCCAAAAATAGATGCCTGCCTGGCCATCAAATGATATAGATGTTGATTCCCATAGGGAACCTAAAATATTTGTCCTGAATGAGGGGAATCAACATCTATATCATTTGATGGCCAGGCAGGCATCTATATTTGGAAATGAGACATAGCTCTCATAGTGCATTGGCACTGCTGGTGGCTTCAAATAGCCTATGCAGTGGCCTCCACGGTATGCACTAGCCTTGCGTCTTGGGTGGTGTGCTAAGTCCCAACTGACGAGCCTAACTTAGCACACGAGGGCGAAACGCAGGCAACCAAGAATGAGTTAGCTGGAAAATTGATAATGTCCAATAACGGACCATTATATTGGTATTATAAATTTACTCATTCAGGACAAATATTTTAGGTTCCCTATGGGAATCAACATCTACATCAAGTAAGAAGTAATCGGACCATATGGATGTGGGAAAAGGAATGAAGCAGAGAAAGTATTTGAATTTTGTGAAAGGAATGAAATAACTCAGGGTAACACATGGTTCAGAAGTAAAAAGCAGGAAAATAACAAGATAAGGCTGGAGTGACAGAAAAATAAAATCAGAAAATAATATTTTCTGGTGGAAAGTAAAATCACAGACAGTTGACGGATGTAAGAACTTTACCAGAAGCATTCAATGGGAATCATAAGAGTTGTGATAGAAAAAAATTAGAGTGGGGAAAATGGAAAAATTAAACGAGATAAGAGATAGTAATATAAAAGTGTGAAAATAAGATTGTACAGGAGGAATTTCTGGAGAGACTGAAATAACAAATTCCAGTTACTGAAGTAGGAAATGTGGAAGAAGAATGGTCCAACTTCAAAAGGGCATTTTTAAGTGGGGCAGAGAGTGCCTGTGGTAGAACACTGACAAGAGCGAAGAAAAGGAGACACAGTGGTGGAATGAGAAGGTGAAAGAAGCTGTGAAAGAGGGGGGAAAAAAACCTCGCCAAGAATGCATAGAGATAAAAAAAAAAAGCAAAAAGAAGTATCTTAATAATAAAAGGAAAAGTAAGAAATTGGTAAGAGAGGTAAAGAAGAAAATTTGTAAAGATGGAAAAGATGGAAACAGACGGAGCTGACAGTAAATGAATGCTGTATGGAATTATACAAAGTAACAGGAAAGAAAGAGTTTATACAAAGCTGATGTAAAAGGAAGATGGAGAGTTGATAATACATCAAGAAGAAATAAAGACAAGATGAAAGGAGTATTTTGATAAACTGCTGAATGTGAGGAAATGTGCAGAGGAGATGGTAGTAATACAGTGTGATGACTCAACAGTAGGAGATAGTATAACAATGTTAAATCTGGAATTAGCAACCCGTAAGATGAAAATGGGGAAGGCATGAGGGATGGATGAAGTAAGTATGGAAATTACAAAGGCTACAATAGGTGTACAGGTTGTTAAAGTGCATATGGAAACAGAAACGTGTGCCAGAAGACTGGGGAAAGGGAATAACACCAGTCTTTAAGAAGGGAAACAAAAACAAGTGTGTGGTAACTACAGAGGAATCACATTCTTATCAAGTGGCAAAAATACTGGAAAGGATACTACAGAGGAGAATGAGAAGGCAGGAGAGTTGAAAAAAAAAAAAAAAACCAGTATGGTTTTAGAAGTGGAAGATCTACAGTGGACCCAATCTTCAGCATCAGGCAATTAATGGAAAAGAACAGAGAAAATGGAAAGAATGTGCTCATTACATTCATAGATCTAAAGCTGCATCCACACCAAGATGTTTTCAATAACTTTGTTAATAAACACTCAACCAACAATGTTCCTGAATATTCTTGACTGTTAATAAACAAAATAGCATGTTTGTTTGTTTCTTTGCTTGCTTTTTTATAATTTTGCTTAAAGTTGCACCATGGGATAGGAAAGGCCTAGGAGTGGGAAAATGGGAAACCACGGAAAACCATCTTCAGGGCTGCCGACAGTGGGGTTCGAATCCACTATCTCCTGCATGCAAGCCCACAGCTGCGCGCCCCTAACCGCATGGCCAACTCACCCGGCAGCATGTTTGTTTAGTTTTCTAGCATGTTGATAAACAAAATATCTTACTTTTGTGGATAGACTTTTCATTAACTTTTCATGTTTTCGTTAACATTTCGGTTGACACGTGCGCAAGAATGCAATTACAGCACGCAAATTTGTAATGCAGAATACGATGCTTTCTTACTTCTTTTAAAAATTGACTATCAAATCACAAGTGGGAGTTGTAATACAGTACTTTTAATTCTGTATATTCTTTTAGCTGTGCCTTTGGTGGTGGGACCTAGTGTTTACAGTGAACTATGTCTTCTGGTATGGGCTAGAGCAATTTTGTTACTTTCATTAATCTGTCTCAGCTTTATCCTTGGCTTTGACAAAATGAAAGTGACTGAGGTATGAGTGATGCTAGCAATGCCACTCCTTATGCAGCCAGTCCCTGCTATGAATGGTGTGAGAATGTTGCTCATAGGGTCGGATGGTGCATGCATTTCAGTGAGCTTGGCAGACTAACATGTAATAGCAACTTCTGGCTTGGTGAGGAAAGCAACGGGAATCTACATCACTCCTCATTTCCCTAGTACACCTCTTCAGTGATGTTTAGGCCATCTATGACAGCTGAAGGTGGAGCTGTTGAGGATCCAACCAGCCTTCCAGCTGAGGATTAAACATACATTCATTTAGCTGTTTTCCCAAGTAGTTTCATTTGCAGCTTCGCTCCTCGCTGAATAACCTAACCTTCCATAATCACTTGTATATCATCAAAATAATACTATCTTAAGTAGTTTAAGTGAAATTTTTCTTTATTTCGTACCAATAACAATTCCTCGAGATTGTTGTATAAATCTTCAAACACCTCAGGCACAATAACTGAAATTGTTTGTTTTGATACTCTAGGCAAATACGTAAGTGAAATGTCCGAAGTCACGAGTTGCTGGGAATCTTACTCATCATCATCATCATTATCATCATCATCATCATCATTTGCCATTATCCAGCTGTAGCTGGGTAGGGGCAAATATGGTTCCTCTCCACTTTCTTCGGTCTTTCCATCACTCCTCCTCCAGCACCGTGTCCCAGTCCAGGATTCTTTCTGTAATAATGTGTTGGATTGTGTCCTTCCGTCTCAATCGTGGTCGTCTGCGGCCTCTCCTTCCTTGCATTTGCATTTCCATCACCTTTTTTTGGCATTCTTTAATCACTCATTCGCTTTACGTGCCCAAACCATCTTAATCGACTCTTCTCTATTCTATCATTAATTGTTTCCCCTCCAATTTCTTCCCGGATTTTCTCATTCCTTATTTTGTCTCTTCTATTCTTCTGTACCATACTCCTCGAGAACTTCATTTCGGCTGCCTGTATTCGACTCTCCTCCTTCTTTGTCATTGTCCAAGTTTCTGCTCTGTACGTTGTTTTGAGTACGTAATACATCTTGTAATTAGTTTCCTCTGCTTCCATTGGCACATCCTTGTCCCCTAACATGTTTTTTACACTATGATAGAAACAGCTTCCAGCCTGAATCCTCTAATTTCAACATCCTGTCGAGCATTCTCCATTAATTCACTTCCCAGGTATTTGAACGTCTCCACTACTTCCAGGGGCTTGTCTGCAAGTCTAATCTGACCTTTCCCTTCTGATTGATTGATTGATTGATTGATTGATTGATTGATTGATTGATTGATTGATTGATGTTTGTTGTTCAAAGGGGCCTAACATCGAGGTCATCGGCCCCTAATGGTACGAAATGAGACAAAATGAGATGACAAATTAAAAGTCCAAAATCCTCCACTGACCAGAAATCAAAGCATGAGGACAAAGAATGAATGAATGGATTGATATGAAGTTAAAACGATCAGTGGATCCGACGCACAGTGCCTCACATGCACAGAAGCTGGCACAAAACAATAGTAGTAAGGACCAAGGGACAACTTCTATAGCACGATGCCGAATCGATTAGAATATGCTCGTTCTCGAAATGGGTCCAAAATCCAGGTCATCGGCCCTCATAATGGTATTTACCGCTAGAAAAGTAGAACCATGGTATTTCCCATGTTGCGGTACAAATCAAGAGTAGCGTAGATTCGTGGTATTCCATACGTTATGGTACGACTCACAGGTAATGAAATTCGCACGTGTATTACAGACCTAATGCGTTTCGCACATTGCGGCGCCCTTGACAGGCAACGTAAACCTATGGTGTTCATCACCTAAGTGTACTAACCACAGGGACTTGTACTATCCCGTGGTGATCCTCATATAGTGGGTACTAATCATAGGCAAGCCAGAACCATGGGTTCCTTCATCCCATGGTGTCGCTCATATAGTGCTACTAATCACAGGTACTGTAAAAGCCGTCGTACCCACATTTACTACTAATCACAAACCTATTTTATACCCAACATAGTGGTACTACGTGCAAGTAAAGGCGACCCATGGTGTTCCCCGCGTGGTGGTACTAATCACAAATAGTTTCATGGTTCTAATTTGATCATCCCTTGGTCACCCCTTTTAGTCGCCTCTTACGACAGGCAGAGGATACCATGGGTGTATTCTTCGTCTGCGTCCCCACCTACAGGGGGTCCTTTCCCTTCGTTCTCCCCTCTAGTCATAACAAGAGTTTTACTCTTTTCTACATTTATTTTCAATCCACTGTTCTTGAATATTCATGTCCTCTTCTCCCCAAATACAATATCATCTGCAAATAACAACAGGTTCATTTTTCTTCTTGCTGTTTTCATGATGTCATCCATTACTATTGTAAACAGGATTGGTGATAGAACACTTCCCTGTCTCAGCCCACTAGTGATTTTGAACCAACTTGTCCTGCCAACATTTGTTTACATGAAACTACAACATTCCTTGTACACTGCCATGATCATTTTTATTAATCCCTGTCCAATTCCTTCTTCCATCACACTGCCCCAAACTTTAGTCCTGCGGACACTGCCATATCCATATGCCTTCTCAATGTCAATGAATGTCATCACCATATCATTCCCATACTCCCACTGTTTTTCCATTAGTTGTCTCATAATGAAAATGGGCTCTATTGTTGACCTTCCACTTCTGAAACCAAACTGATTTTCCTGTATCCGATTTTCTACGCTCAACCTTATCCTACTTTCCAGTATCCTCTCCATTATCTTAGCAACGTGGGATATCAGAGTAATTCCCCTGAAGTTCTTCAATAATTTCTTATCGCCTTTCTTGAAAATTGGGATGATTATTCCTTTTTGCCAATCCTCAGGGACCTCCTTATTCTCCCAGACAATCCTGAGAACTATGTCCACTGCAGGCCTAAAGCTCCAGCTGAAATTTCATCTATTCCAGCAGTTTTTCCATTCTTCATCTTTCTTACGGCCTTTTCAATTTCATTCAGTGTAATTCCTTTATCCACTTATTCTTCAACTAATTGCCTTTCCTGGTGGTCCATTGAATGACTGTCATTAGTTCTTATGTTCAGCAACTTTTGAAAATACTCTCTCCATTTATTTCTTATGGCTTTGTTAATATTATGCCGCCTTCATCCTTCACAAATCTGGTGTTTACTTATTCCTCTTTCTGTTTCTTATGATATAATACAATAATTTCTTGCTGCCCTGCATATCATCTCTCAACAGATATCAAGTGAGGAGTCCAGCTCACCTCAGCCTCTGCGCCAGCTCCCCCTGGCCATGCGTGTGCGGGGTCTTTATGTAAGAGGCAATTATTTCTTGAAGGTTACTGCGGGCAAGGTGCAGTGATCATGGGGAGACTGGACTTGATTTACAGTTCACCTGCCCATGAAAGGTGAACCGAAGGCTGCTATGCAAGATAGCTGCTATATACTCTATTCATATAGACCTAATTGGAGAGCTGTCTCACGAGAACTTTTAAGTGTAATAACCTTTTATATGCATTCGGCTACGAGCATTCTAAATCTCCAATAAAAATACTAGGTTTTGAAGGTGGTCAGCAGACTTACCGCTAGCTTTAGTTTTACAGCTCGCTACCCTTCTTGACATAACATTCAACCGTTTTCGAGATATTGTCTATTTAAACCAAGAATTTTGACAAATTCAAGTTGGAACACAATACATCGGCTTATCGATACATTCTGAGACTGAAAACAGTGGAAATGCCAAAGGGCCTAAATGACAAATCGAACCGGGTCTTAACACATTCACGCCCATCATCTGAGCTGGCTATTTAAAGGGCTGGCCCAGCTATTCCAGCTGTTAGAGGCAGAGCAAACAACAACGAATTCTTTTCACAATAAGTTCTAAACTAAACAAGATATGGAAACAAAATTTTCCACATACCTTAATGAAGTCCTCTAGTATCTCTGTAGGGTATGGTAGGTAATGTCACACTTTCCTGGGTTCATAGGAACACCACACTTTTCACAAAAATAGTTTGTTTCACTATTAATGTTATTTTTGAAGCACACTTTGCACCTTCATGAGGGGAACTTGACTTTATTTGATGGTGGAAACTCAAGAGAATATGCTCTTTTCTCTTCCCATCTAACCTAAATGGTGGATCCTTGGCCGGTGCCCTTTTTGGCGGCAAAATCGCAGGACGTTGACTTGGAGCTGATGAAATAGATGGAGCTGAGATGTCGGCGAGAGGTGACTGTACCTGATGTCTTGGGTTCCTGTGCCTTCGGTGAAGCTCTTTGAAACACCAGACATCACAACATCAGGTCATCCATAGCAGAGACGCTCCGTGAGAAAGGATATCAAGTGCATGAGGAAGTCCATGGCATCAGAGTAAATGGCAGCACGAGAAGGATTGATATGATCGCAATCAAAGGGAAGAAAGGATATATATTAGACCTCACAGTAAGATTCCAGATGCCATTCGAGTAACACGCGTGAGTTTAAGCTCGTGGAATTTAAGTGTTTTGGCAGGTGTAAACAATTGCGACAGTGCTGTAATTCGCCACAGTTCATCTATTTGTATCGTGGAATCAAGTACTATCAACAACTATTTCATTCTTTGTTCGAGTGCCGTGCAATTAGTACAATAGTGAAATGGCGCCAGGAACGAAGAAGAATCAACAGCAGGCCGAGTGCAGGAGTGCCAACCCAACAGAAGACACCGTGAGGAAAATAGTAGAAGAGACACTTCAGTCTAAGGTATTCGTGGAATTAATTGTGAGTACCATAGTGGACAAAATTACGGAGTGTGTGTTAAAGAGACTAGAGGAATCTGTGCAGTTCCATATAAATGCATGTGAGGACCTAAAGAATCAGACTGCCAAGAGAGACAAAGAACTTGCAGAAATGAAAGCGGAAGTGAAGTCAAATTATGATAATTTGGAACAATATCAGCGTAGAAATAACCTCCGCATATCTGGCATTCCGGAAGAGTCGAATGAGGACACGGACAATTTAGTATTAAATGTTGCACGTGACATTGATGCCGACATAAAATTGACTGATATTGACAGGAGCCACAGAGTCGGGCTTAAAATTGGTAATAAACCCCAGCCTATTATCGTGAAGATGACAAGTTATCGCAGCAGGAAGGAGATATTCGCAAAGAAAAGGCATTTAAAAGGATCTTGTGTCACGATCCGGGAGGACCTTACGTCTGCCAGACTGACGGTTCTGAAGACGGCTATCTCCAAGTTCGGCGTCAGAAATGTCTGGACCAGTGATGGAGTTATCCAGTTTAAGACCGCTGACGGCAGCTTGCACCGCACTACACAGATGAGTGACATTCCATGAGCTTACTCATATCTAACCTGTGTTTAGTTTACTAACCCATAAGTTGGTAACCCTTTGTATTAAGTTTTGTTTCCTCTCCTAGGACACATCTCCCTCTCACTATCTCTCTCTTCCCTTCACTGCTCTTGCATTCCACCTTGCTTGGCTGAACGGCTGTAGTCTACCTGCTTGACCTTCACTAGCTCGTTAATTACGGTACCCTACTGGACACTGACCTTGTCCCAACCCTCTGTACAAACTCCGTACTTACAGTAACTTCCTTCTTAGTAATAACTAACAGCTGACTATAACCTTTTCCTGTAAATAGTCAGAATAGGTCTAGAAGATGACTATGTAACATGCCAACCTCTTTCAGAGATGAGAAGGGGCATCAAAGATTGCACGAGTAGATTGCAGAAGCATGCGGAAGGGAAAAGTATATTAGAAATTTTTCATACTAATATTAGAAGCATAAGGAAAAATAAGAACATTTTAGACGTTGTTTTGAAAGCATATGATCATAGGTTTGATGTCGTAATTTTAACAGAAAGTTGGTCACTGAGTAATGTAAATATAAGTAACCATGCCTTGTATAAATCTTATTACAATGAGGGTTCAGTTAACAAATGTGATGGTGTTGTATTAATGGTAAAAAATGGTTTGGAGCACGAAATGGAAATTATTGAGAATGATGACTTTAAATTTCTCATAGTAGTAATTAACTATGACAACAAGAAAGTAGCTATTACAGGAGTATATCGGTCACATGAATATCACAAACAGCGGTTTCTCAGTGCGTTAAATCATTATATCCAAGATAGATGCCATGTTGAAACCGAACTGATAATAGGGGACACAAATATAGACCTTTTAAATGAACACGACTGTGACGAATATCTCAACATCGTACAAGAAAGTAATTTTCAGTCCTTAATAAACAATCCTACTAGTGTACCTGGTACAAGTAAATCCTGTATTGATCATGCTTTGATTAAAAGTAGGTTGAGAAATGACGACATTCTGTCTATCATCTCTCAAAGTAAAATTTCAGATTATTATCCTATAATAGTAAGTCTCAACATTCAAAATGCCTCGGTCCCTAATAATATACCAAATTTTCAACGTAACTGTTTTAAAATAGATCATTTTGAGCTTAAAAATCATTGAAGTAAAATAAATTGGGGAGACATCTTAAACAGCAGTGATTTAGATATCAAACTTGATAAATTTGTGAATGCAATTAAAAGCTGCATGAGCCTGTCCACTGTTAAATTGAAATCAAAGGAAGTCAAAAGAACAGAATGGATTTCTTACGGTTTGGTAAAATCTATTCACACAAGAGACCGACTTCATCAACAATATTTAAAAAATAAGGATAACTTGGAAATTAAAGAACAGTACAGGAAATATAGGAACAAACTAAATGATCTAATTATGAAAACGAAAACTGAGTACTATAGGAATCTGATCAATCACAATTCAAATAACCGGGGTAAGGTCTGGGGCATAGTCAAAGAAATAACACAAAGGTCAGTTAGAAAAGAAGAGATCAAGGAAATCAGATATAAAGGTGAAATCTGGAAAGATGACATAAATATTTCTAATAAATTTAACAATTATTTCATTAACGAAACCACTGAGAAAGCAAAGCATCACAGACAGATTTCCGACTCCACATTAAATGGAAATTCTAAGTTCCCATGAAGGGAATTAGATTCTTTTCCACCAATAGAGCATATCAAAAATCAGATCAAAAATTAGATGGATGGCTTTTCCGGCGTTTGCTCTATTAACCAGCGTTTCGTCTTAGGTCTGACACTAGACTCTTCAGAGTGGGATGTGTCAGACCCTACCCACTGACGCTGGGGTGTATGCAGGTGAACTTATCAGAAGCTTATTTATGAAGCACAGTCTGATAACTGCATACGGGAGACAAAACTCCACAATGGAAATAATGCCCGCCTAGCAATTCCAAATGGAAATTCTAAGTTCCCATGAAGGGAATTAGATTCTTTTCCACCAATAGAGCATATCAAAAATCAGATCAAAAATTAGATGGATGGCTTTTCCGGCGTTTGCTCTATTAACCAGCGTTTCGTCTAATTTAATTCCCTTCATGGGAACTTGGAATTTCCATTTGGAATTGCTAGGCGGGCATTATTTCCATTGTGGAGTTTTGTCTCCCGTATGCAGTTATCAGACTGTGCTTCATAAATAAGCTTCTGATAAGTTCACCTGCATACACCCCAGCGTCAGTGGGTAGGGTCTGACACATCCCACTCTGAAGAGTCTAGTGTCAGACCTAAGACGAAACGCTGGTTAATAGAGCAAACGCCGGAAAAGCCATCCATCTAATTTTTGATCTGATTTTTGATATGCTCTATTGGTGGAAAAGAATCTAATTCCCTTCATGGGAACTTAGAATTTCCATTTGGAATTGCTAGGCAGGCATTATTTCCATTGTGGAGTTTTGTCTCCCGTATGCAGTTATCAGACTGTGCTTCATAAATAAGCTTCTGATAAGTTCACCTGCATACACCCCAGCGTCAGTGGGTAGGGTCTGACACATCCCACTCTGAAGAGTCTAGTGTCAGACCTAAGACGAAACGCTGGTTAATAGAGCAAACGCCGGAAAAGCCATCCATCTAATTTTTGATCTGATTTTCCACATTAAATATCGCTCGCAACCCTCATATTTGCTTCCTTGCACCGGTAACAGAATACGATCTGAAGAGATGTTTGAGTGAAGTACATGAAAACAAAGCTGTAGGAATAGACAATACTTCGGCTCGAATTATTAAAGAAAATATAGAGTCATTAAAGGAAACGTTGCTGAATATTATCAATGATTCCTTCACCTTAGGTTACTTTCCAAAACAGCTTAAAACAACAATAGTTAAACCTCTTCACAAGTCTGGAAATATTTATGACATTAGAAATTACAGACCCATTTCGATAACTACAACAATATAAAAAATATTCGAGAAATGCTTAAAGAACAATATTTACCAATTTTTAGAAAAACACCAAATACTTTCGCCAGACAGTTTGGATTCATTAAAAATCTCGGAACGACTGATGCTATATCCGCCTTAACAAAGAGAATATACGAAAATCTTAATTCTTCTCTGCTCTCCACAGGGATATTTCTCGACCTTGAAAAGGCATTCGACAGTGTGTCACACCGCTTGCTCCTCCAGAAATTGGAAAAATACGGCTTTAGGGGTAATGTGCTGTATCTGCTTGAGAGTTACTTGACAGATCAAGTACAGTATGTCAAAATTAATCAACATCTAAGCACACTGATGAGGATAATAAAGGGTGTCCCAAAAGGCACAGTATTAGGTCCTTTATTGTTTATTTAATTTATTAATGATCTAGAGAAAACAATAGCAAATGCCGAACATACGCACATCGTAACATATGCAGATTATACAGTCTTTTATATTGAGGGTGATAGGTGGAATCTAGTCAGACAGAGAGCAACTCAAGCACTGCTTAAAGTTAAAGCATGGTTAGATAATAATGAATTATTTCTAAACATTAAAAAGACAAAATTTATGAATTTTTTCTGTAACAGGTACACGAAACAATTTTAATGAATTAATTGTACACAACATCAACTGTAAATTTAATTGTAACTGCTACAAAATTTATAAAGTAAGTAATGTTAAGTATTTGGGATTATTAATTGATTCGAACATGAAATGGAAAAGTCACATTACTGATTTAAGAAAGAAAATCAGAAGAACGGTTTATATATTTCATAATTTAAAATACATATCCAGTATGAAATTGTTAAGAGAGGTTTATTACGCTTTAGTTCAGTCTATATTTCATAATTTAAAATACATATCCAGTATGAAATTGTTAAGAGAGGTTTATCACGCTTTAGTTCAGTCTATTCTTAGCTACGGAATTTTGGCATGGGCAGGAGCCTACAAAAATGTAATCAATAAAATACAGGTTGTTCAAAACCTTATATTACGAATAATGTACCAGAAAGGAAGATTATACCCAAGTAGTCAATTATATGCTGAAGTAAATATATTTAATGTAAAACAGCTCTATGCCCTTGAAATATACAAATATATTAACAAAAACAAAAATATAATTGAGAACATTAAACATGAATATTCAACACTCAGTAAGATGTACCACCGTTGTATGTTATACAAACCCAAACTTAGCATAACAAAGCGCAATTTCTTGTACTTCATTCCAAAATTCTTTAATGTCCTTCCCGGTTCTTTACAAACTACTTCATTAGGTCAGAAAATGAGTCTGAAGTGTCTTAAATCCTTTGTCAGGGATAATAAAACTGTTATGGAAGAAATAACTAAATGAGAATATCACGTCACCATATCCAATTTCTATTCAATGCTCCACCATGTGCTGTTGATCATATCCATCATTCACTCATACCCATACTCGTACTTCAGGCATCATTTTAAAATGTATTTCTCTCTATGTAATTAATATTCTAAATTACCACACACAAGGTTTCACCTTACGTGGTATTTTACTGATATCTACTCGACTCTGTTGAGGTTGGTGTGATTTTGTATTATAATAATAATAATAATAATAATAATAATAATAATAATAATAATAATAATAATAATAATAATAATAATAATAATAATATATTTAATGTGTGCAGGAGATAGTTACAAGTTCAATTTATTTTAAGTATTAATATGTTAATAATAATACTACTACTTCTGTAATATATGTGGTTTAGTTACAAGATTAATATTTCTCAAGTAATAATGTTATTAGAAGAGTTATGTATGTATAAAACAGAGTCCTGTAAATATGTAAACGACATGATGAATGAATAAATACTACTACTACTACTACTACTACTACTACTACTACTACTACTACTACTCCGACCAACCAAAGTGGACCAAGAAAAGAAGTCTATCTACCAGAACAAATACGAACTGGACGACATAGAAGTGAGGGGTCTCATGATCGGTGCAAGAGGGACAGTCCCTAAGAAGACGATAGAACTGATGAAGACCTTTAACATCAGTACCAAGGAGTTCTTCAACTGGGAGCTGAAAGTGCTCAGGGGTTCTCTTTTGATACTCAGGCACCACTTATACTCACCAGACTGAGACTCGCCAGATTGAGACATAATTTACTTATTTTATTTTTATTTTTGAATGAAATTGTTTGTGTATTCTTTGTCTTTGGCAGCCTCCAAGTGGAGGAAGTTTTTGAAAATAAAAAAATATGTTGGGTTCACTTTTTTCCTGGAGCAATTTCCTAACTACTGTCTGCATAAAATTCAGAAATGTTTTGATTTTTGACGATTTGGGTTCTGGAAGAGACGAAATGCATTAAAAAGTGAGCAGTATAGTAAATTTAAAAAAAGCTTTTTTGGCCACTTTATAGTTTTCCTCATGAAAGGATAGAGTGCCAAGTACTGGTCTGCAGTTTCAACACCATGCATGTGTTGATTATAGCCGGTCACAGACTCTCGTTTCATTAGTATTTTTCCAGATTTGTTTATTTTGACCATTTCTGCCGAATGGATGGTAGTTATCATAGTAATAACCTTTTTGTCTATCCAAGAAACATGCAATACATCTTCGTCGCTCCTGAAAGTCATTTCCCCCCCGTTTGAGAATTGCCTGGTGTCCTTTAGATCTTTGGTACACCTCGCACATATTTGTGACCAAAATAGATCCCAGCTGCATAGGAACGGCTCCAATTCAAGGTTGTGCTTATCCGGGCTAACTCGGATACGGTTAACAGCGTGGTCACGCGCTATAGACAATAACTCACATACAGGCGTGAATGTGTTAACACAACTTATTTTGTTAGTCAATACTCGTGTGGGGCTATTGAAATGGTGGTTAAAAAAATCGCTCCTTTTTGCTCTAAAACCAACAGTTTTCGAGTTGTCTATATAAACCTGGAATTTTGACAAATTCAAGTTGAAACACAATGTATTAGCTTATCAATACATTCTGAGACTGAAAACAGTGGAAATGTCAACGGGCCTAACTGCATAAATAGTTCCTTTGATGAGACGGCATGAAATTTGGGAGACGCAACTAAGGAAAGCAATTCTCTTCCATTAGTAACAGGGGTGCAGTAGATCTGAGATGGCCTGCTGTCTTACCTTCAACAGAGTAAGGGAGTTGTAATGTGTTTATGAATACAGTACATCTGCAGAGGAATCTCGGGAACATCGAGGCTTAGGACCACGCTGTAGATAACTCTCAGAGTTCGGCGGCTGTGTAGCTGATAGCCTACATTCGGGAGATGGCAGGTCGATATCGCTTGCTTGGTGGCTACGCCAAGACTCTGTGCTTCAACCAGGGTATAATGCGGTAGGGTACGTGTAGGTCTCTTGAACTGACCAAGCAACCGCTGCTCATCTAGAGTTGGCCCTAGTTCCAGGAAAGAAAGAAAATATTCCTGCTCCATAGTCCCGTTCTTTTATGCGGGATCGGGAATGAGGTGGGATGAATAAAAGTGTTTGACGCTAACCTCAGATGAGGATAAAATGAATGACGGTAAATGAAACTGGGAAGAGAGAGGGTGCAGACACATAGCCTACTCCTGTCAAATAAGACCAAGGGGAAACTGTTTGACACTTTATGCCCCTCTCCGAGGTTACCGTAAATTTTTGTTGTATACTCCACTATGAAAAAAATTGGAATTTAATCAAGGCTTGAAACTGTGTACTACTACTGCTCTTACCTTGCCGACTAATATTCCGATAATGAACATTTTTTTTTTTTTTTTCCTTCTAGTATTGGGACTCAAACCAGCTAACTCACGTGTTAGATCGAAAATAGATGAATGAATTTTCACAGTTTTATTATTACTGTTTCTATGGGGTCAGAGGTGAGGTGGCATGCATTTGAACGGATTCGAACCTAGTCACAAGAGCTAAATCAAAAATGGGTTTACAGACCTGGTAGTGGTGATACAAGAGTGAACTAAGGTTTGTTAGGAATAGGAGAGCAGGAGGTGTGAGACAGCTTGCTCGGTCACTTTCAGTTAACTGTATGACTTCTAGGCACATTCTGCTGTTCTAATACATGCTTGTAGTGCTCTTGAGCTTTGTGTTTGCATAAATCCGGTTTATAACTGCTAAACGACTTTGAACCACATCTGTACATCAGGTTTGGCCTATATCAAGAAAAGAAAGAAAATATTTCTGCTCATTACTCCTGTTCTCTTATGCAGGATCGGAAATAAATTGGAATGAATTTAAATTTTTGACGTAAAATTCAGGTGAGGGTGAAATAAATGACGGTGAGTGAAACTGGGATCCTACCCCTGTCGAATACTAACGGGGTGCTAGCTGCTCGATATTTTATGTCGCTATCCGAAGTTACTCTTACATTGTTGTATATTCCCCCACGAAAAGGTTTAGAATTTAATCGAGACTTGAAATTACTCTAACGACTAACATTCCGATAATGAAGATTTCTTTTACTACCGGGACTCGAATCGCCTAACTTCGGTGTTAGAACAAAAAATAAAAAAACTACTCTTGACGACTATGACTACAAAATGAATTAATGAATTATTTTCCTCCCTTAACTAGTCCCATTTCAACAGGGTCTGAGATGAGGTGACATGCATTTGAACGGATTCGAACCCTGTCTCAAGAAATAAAACGGCTTTGTTCGCACGCCCGCTTGAATTTTTATTATTATTATTATTATTATTAACAAATACATCGCAATTAGGATATATCCTGGTAGCAATGGTCACCTACAGTAGTATGATAATAAGGTGAAGTTAAAAACAATTACCCAACTACAACAACGAAAGTACAAGTAATTCTATTGAAAGAAAATATTTACAAGTTTAACATTCTTAAGTTTATTTAGTGCTTACATACAATACTATAGATTTTTCCTAGTATTAGGACTCAAACCAGCTAACTCATGTGTTAGATGAATCAATTTTCACGGTTTTATTATTACAGTTTCTATGGAGTCGGGGATGAGGTGTCATGCATTTGAACGGATTCGAACCCAGTCACAAGAGCTAAACAAAAATGTGATTACACACCCGGTAGAGGTGATACAAGAGGGTACTAAGGCTTGTTAGGAACAGGAGAGCAGGTGTGAGACAGCTTGCTTGTTTACTTACAGTTAACCGTATGACTTCTATGCACATTCTGCTGTTCTAATATATGCTTGCAGCGCTCGAGCTTTGTATTTGCGTTAATCCGGTATAACTGCTAACGGCTTTGAACCACGTTTATGTATCTAAGTTTGATCTACATCTAGGAAAGAAAGAAAATATTCCTGCTCATTAGTCCTGTTCTCTTATGCAGGATCGGGAATGAAGTAGAATGAATTAGAATTTTTTATGCAAACCTCAGATGAGGGTGAAATAAATGATGGTGAGTGAAACTGGCATCCTACCCCTGTCGAATACTAATGGGGTGCTAGCTGCTCGACACTTTATGTTGTTATCCGAAGTTACTCTTACAATGTTGTATACTCCCCCATGAAAAGGTTTAGAATTTAATCCAGATTTGAAATTACTCTGCCGACTAACGTTCTGATAATGAACATTTATTTTACTATCAGGACTCGGATCGCCTAATTTCGGTGTTAGATCGAAAAATTAAAAAACAACTCGTGACGACTATGACTACAAAATGAATTAATTATTTTCCTCCCTTAACAATTCCCATTTCAAGAGGGTCTGAGATGAGGTGACAAGCATTCGAACGGATTCGAACCCAGTCTCATCCAGAATTAAAACTGCTTCGTTCACATGCCCGCTTGAATTCTTTTGATTATTATTATTATTATTATTACTATTAACAAATACATCAGAGTTAGGATGTATCCCAGTAGCAATGGTCACTTACAGTAGTGTGATAATAAGGTAAAGTTAAAATATAATTACCCTATAAACAACAGTGTGAATATTTTCGATAGGTGTAAGGAGGCAAAAGGAATGCAATAAGTAGAACATTTTGAATTTAATAAAATACTTATTGTATAATTATTTACAATTAAACAAACTACTACTGGTTATTCAACACTCTTGGTTATGCTGCTGACAAGGTTGCTGTACTCCTTAACAGCTTACTGCGAAGAGGTAGCATGCTTCCGAAATTGTAATGCCCCCTGCCCCCTGCAACATTCAAATTTTAAAAACACATTTATTGTTTATGAAATTATTTTTTAATATATTATACTATGTATGTTATGCTTTACAAAGAAGTTAATGCAGTTTTTACCTTGTTATTATTCATCTGTTTTGTTCCTTTCTGAATTATTATCAGGTACTGTAATGAAGGGAAAATGTTCATCCATACACTGTGTACAGTTTTCAATCTTCGGATAAGGTCCATCCCAATCACAATCCCCGTTTTTACCTAGATGCTTGTAATGACGTTGACAGGGTCTGCATAAAGCTACATCGATTGACATCTTACTGTGGAGAGGAAAGATGTCCCAAACAGCATTTACAAAAGGAGCAGCGTACGTAGATAAAAATCCTGGCGGTAAACATTGAATCAGATGTTTTGGCATCTGATATAAGGTTCCATGTTTATAGAACATCTTAATAGCCTCACTTACTTGTGTAAGATAAATAGGATGTTGCATATTAGCATGCGAACAGCATGCACATTCACAGTTTTGTTTATCAAGATGATTGTCTGTAACCGTGTAGTCTTTTTCTTCTTTCTGTTCCATAGTGTACGATGTAGAAGCACACACTAATGTTCATGATAAAGGGCAATCCTTATTTATATTCTTGTAACAATTTTCGTTAGCGGATGGTAAGTAACATCACTCCTATGAATAATAAGACAATAGGCTGTTGTGTTAGCAGGAATGTTTTCAGATGTTTCAAATTCTATATGAATATCGACAGGATATTCTTTTATAGATTCTTCACAATAAGAGAAGTCTATAACTACAATCGGTGCTTTATTTTTAAATTCTTCAGGCGAAAATAGCAGACGATCTTCATTCTGATAATACGATGGTTGGAATTTACAAAACATATCATAGAGCATCCCAAATGTATTTTTCTCAAAATTAATGCGCCGGCCTTCTGACCCCAACATGGCAGGTTTGATCCTGATGCAGTTTGGTGTGTTTTAAGGTGCTCAAATACAACAGAACCCTCGGGCTGTGTGGCTAAGATGGTTGAGCCGCTGACCATCTGAACCCTAACTTGGCAGGTTTGATCCTGACTCAGTCCGGTGCTATTTGAAGGTGACCAAATAAGATAGCCTCGTGTCGGTAGATTTACTGGCACGTAAAAGAACTCCTGCGGGACTAAACTCAGGCACCTCGTCCTCTCCGAGAACAGTCGAAAAGTAATTTGTGGGACGTGAAGCCAATATCACTCAAAGACCTATATAATTTGATGTTGACACAACGTCCTATATCCGAGGTTACCACTCCATTTCTTTTACCCTCACTCCACTACGAAGAGATATGGAATTTAATCTAGGTTTGAAATTGTATACTACCACCTCTTTTCTACTCTGCCGAAAAGCATTCTAAAAATGAAACTTTTTTTTCTGGCTACCAGAACTCAAACCGGCTAGCTTTGGTGATAGATCGAAAAGACAACGCTTAACGACCATGGCTAAATAAATTAATGAATTTTCGCTCTATAATCCCCGTTTCTATGGGGTCAAAGATGAGTTTCTAAGTGGATGATGTATTTACAGCCAAATGCTCTTCCCAACTATTACAGGATATTAGAATTTTTTGCTTTATAAGGTGCTCTTCCCAACGCCAAACTTTAGGGGAGTTAATATGAGAAAAATAATGAAAATGGTTAAGGAAGTAGGAGGAGGCGACTGTGGTCTATGAGAAGGTACACAGCCTCCCAGGAATTGCCTGGTGTAAAAGTAGGAAAACACTGAAAACTATCTTTAGTGCTGGGGTTCGGATACACTCTTTCCCAAGTGCAAGTTATCGGCTACGTGACACAAACGGCGTAACCAACTCTCTAATAACATACATATAACATTTAATTACACCTATCTACGGGCAAGGTAACACCGACAACTATATCTCACTGATTAGGAAATGTGTTTACTGATTTGGAAAGGAGGCCTTTGTCCATATTTGGTCCTAATATCAGAATGTCCTGAAGGCTTAGTGAAGTGAGCAACGTGAAACTTCCTCACTCCTTATTTCCCTAGTACGCCTCTTCGGTGACACCTGTTCTGTCTGTGACAACTAATGGCGGAACTGTTGATAAACCAACCAGTCTTCGGGCTAATGACTGTACATACATACATACATACATACATACATTACATATATACATGAATTATCTACTGAAAGGTATAAAGTAGCAGGCAGGGCTTAAATTAGGTGGATTAGTTAGGACTTTGTCGATGATTTGGCACTAGCAGATTGTGCTGAAAGCCTGCAATCTAATATCTTGGAACCTGAAAATAGGTGCATTTGCATTTCCAAGACCAGAGTGATATGAGTAGGAAGAAACCTAAGGGAATTGAGTGTCAGTTTGGGAATACAAAACCAGAACAGGGAGATTATTCACGATGCGCATTCTCCCAGTATAAAACCGGCTTTTGATACAGGTCTCACGTGAGGTGAATGGAGGAGGATAGGTTACCTAGGAGAATAATGAACTTGATTATCCATGGTAAGAGAAAAGGGGGGAGAGGGACAAGACGACGCTGGTTAGACTCTGTATGTAATGATTTAAAAATAAGAGGTCTAGAATAGAAAGAACTATCCGGATTAAACCCAAAATACTATATTATGAATAGTTACATAGGCCATGAATGTCTAAATGATAACATTGTGTAACTTCATTATTGCACTTTATCCTTAATATTCCAACCTTCTTTTGTGTTGTCTATCGCAGCAGTCTTGAGCTGTTTGTCGTGTAAGTGATATTCTTTCTCAAATGACTTTGAATCACTGGCAGGCTGAGTGGTTCAGACGGTTGAGGCGCCGGCCTTCTGACCCCAGCATAGCAGGTTTGATCCTGACTCAGTTAGGTGGGTTTTAAGGTGCTCAAATGCGACAGCCTCGTGTCGGTAGATTTAATGGCATGTAAAAGAACTCCTGCGGGACTAAATTCCGGCACCTCATCGTCTCCGAAAACCGCCGAAAAGTAGTTAGTAGGACGTAAAGCCAATATCACTCAAAGACCTACGCAATCTGATGGTGATACAACGTCCTATATCCGAGGTTACCTCCCTAACTTTTTTTACCCTCACTCCACTACGAAGAGGTATGGAATTTAATCTAGGTTTGAAATTGTGTACTACCACCTCCCTTCTACTCTGCCAACCAACATTCTAATGAACCTCTCTTTTTCTTTTCCTACAACCTGGACTCGCACCGGCTAGCTTTGGTGACAGATCAAAAAGACGGTGCTTAATGGCCATGGCTAAATAAATGAATGCAAGTTAACGACTACATGACACAAACGGCGTAACCAACTCACTAATAACATACATGTAACATTTAATTACACCTCTCTATAAGCAAGGGAACATGCAACAACTATATTTCACTGATAAGGAAATGTGTTGCTGACTTGGAAAGGAGAGTGCGACAGTAAGTTGCATAAAAACCAGTGTGGTTTCAGACCACAGAGGGATTGCAAGGATCAGATATTCAGTAGGTCAAGTAATTGAAAAATGCTGTGAGATAATAAGTTACATTATAGCCCTGGATGTTGACATCACCAATGACCTTACTTTTACTCAACCGGTCTACGCAAGACCTGTTACAGGTGGGTTTTTAGCTTCAAGGGGAGGGGTGTTTTACCCCTGGATGAAGTTATGTGGTCCTCAGGCCATTGACTCCATTCAATAACATTTATGTTGACAATGTTGTTTGTATAAGAGCATTAAATATTTAAACAGCTTAATTTTTACTCTAGCAACTTTACAAAAGTGTATTATATTATTCTAAATACAAACTACTACTTTTCAAGTCCCTCCTTACACTTATGTTCGCTTAATAAGAGAATTGATGGTAGAATGAGTCCTTGGTTCAAGTTACAGGCTTTAATCTTTCACTTTTGTCGTCCATCAACTTCTGGCTCACTGAGGAAAGCAACGTGAAACTACGCCGGTCCTCATTTCCCTAGTACGCCTCTTCAGCGACGCCTAGTGCGTGATAACTAATGGCGGAACTGTTGAGTAACCAACCAGTCTTCAAGCTGAAGACTGAACATACATGCATAGTTTACATGAATCATCTACTGAAAGGTACAAAGTAGCAGGCAGGGCTTCAATTAGGTGGAGCAGTTAAGCCTTTGTCGACGATTTGGTCCTAATAGCAGATTGTGCTGAAAGCCTGCAATGTAATATCTTGAAACCTGAAAATAGGTGCATTTGCATTTCGAAGACCAGAGTGATACGAGTAGGAAGAAATCTATGATTGATTGATTGATTGATGTGTGAACAAGTGAAACCCGCCCGTAAAACGTAAATTTGTCTTTGTGTAAGGCTGGGTACCATTAGCAGCAGCCATTTTGGTTTGAGATCATATTTATTATACAGTATCTCAGACACCTCCCACTCTCTCTGCAGAACTCACCTACCTTCACATAGGTTTGCATTTATTTTAAGTAATTTGTGTGTTAGATAAGGTGTACTTGTACTGTATAGCTGTAAATAATGTGTTATCAATGATGTAAAGAGAATAAATGTAGTAAATAAGATTATGCTGTATAATGTGTTCTGTGCAAATTGATATGTTTTTGTAACAAAAAAACATGGAAGAAATATCTTATATCTTTTACCTGTTCCCATCCCGTTGAACACTGTGTTTCAACTTGAATTTGTCAAAATTCTGGGTTATTATAGACAACATCTCAAAAACGGTTGGTTTTAGAGCAAAAAGGAGCGATTTTTTTACCACCATGTCAATAGCCCCACACAAGCATTGACTAACAAAATAAGTTAAGACCCGGAAGGGTCAACGGTTCGATTCATCATTTAAGCCCTTTGGCATTTCCACTGTTTTCAGGCTCAGACTGTATCGATAAGCCGATGTATTGTGTTCCAACTTGAATTTGTCAAAATTGTTGGTTTAAATAGACAATATCTCAAAAACGGTTGATTTAGAGCAAAAAAGGAGCAATTAATTTACCACCCTTTCAGTAACACCACACGAGTATTGACGAACATAATAAGTTAAGAACCTGAAAGGTCAACAATGTCATTTAGGTTGATAAGTTGATATATTTTGTTCCAAGTTGAAATTGTCAAAATTCTTGGTTTAAATAGGCAATATCTCGAAAACGGTTGGTTGAATGTTTGCCAAGAAGGGTAGCGAGATGTAAAATTGAAGCTAGCGGTAAATCTGCTGACCACCTTCAAAACTTTGTATTTTTATTGGGGATTTAGAATGCTCGTAGCCGAATGCATATAAAAGGTTATTACACTTAAAGTTCTAGTGAGATAGCTCTCCAGTTAGGTCTATACGAATAGAGTATATAGCAGCTATCTTGCATAGCAGCCCTCGGTCCAATGCCTAAAAGCCCTCAGAACCCTCAATCGGCCTGCATACCCCTCATTGTATGTCAAAACTGCATCATTTTCACTACCGGCCTCCTGATTACCAACTATTTCATATGCTGGCCCACGTCCTTTCCTTCCAGCTATTCCAGTACATTTCATAAAAATTCTATTAGAATGAGGCATTCTAAAAGTATGTTTGATTCACTACCAAAACAATCTCACACGTGGTTTCAGTAAACAACTCCGAACATGGCCAAACAAACAACTGACGAGCAGAAATGGTTGCTACGCATTGTAGAAACAAAGATATGCCACCAGATCGCACTGCTATAACATGAAGTTTGAAATTGCGGACTTTATTTTAAAAATATGCGTACCTTGTCGAATACCTGGGTGTAACCTCAAGTGTCAACTTGACATTTAAGTGCGATATGAGTCGTTAGAAATGACTTTTCATCGATATAACTAGTGAAATCTTATTTACAATACTTCAAATAACTAAAATCTGTAAATAAAAAATTTAAAAAATTATATTTTTGTCCGTTATTGGTGCACCACTTCTCCTTAAATGGGGGCTTACCTTAAATCGAGGTTTCAGTAGAAAGCACACCTTTACCAGAAACCTTTGCCTTTATTAAACATAAATTGTGCCATCATACATTATTTACACAGTGACAGCAATAAAACAAGGAGATATCTACCCTACATACTGTACTGTAGTTACGGTTTGACCTTCATTTGACAAATTTTTGTCGGTGAACGCAACACCACTTCTGTTTAAGGTTGTTCTTGTAACGTTATACATGATTTTCCATAAAAGTCGGAAAAGATACCAAAATCACATTAAAATCAGAATGAAACAGAATTTGGTTTGTTTAAACATTTTCGTGCATGTTTTCCATGCAGCGGCTTACTCATTAGCATGTACTTTCCAATTCCAACAGTCTGAACATGCATATTCCGTTTCATTCTCAAATACTGTAATAGCATCACTCCAAAGGCTTGTAGCAAACATTTCCCTTTTCTTACTTCAAATGGCGTCACCTAACCTAGGTTTACTGAGCATGTATTATGAAAACATGTTTCAAGTTCTCTGTAGAAAAATCATAACATTTTCACTATAAATTTACATGGGAACAGCCTTCGTGAAATTTAACAAGATGCAAAAGTACATAACCTAACCTCTGAAATTAGTTAATATGCAAACCGCTGTATCTTGAGAAGGAGAAGTATCACATTCTTATTTTATTTCAGTAATTATTGAAATTAAGCAATCGTTTACTTCAGCCTTTATTTCTAAGGAGTTAACAACTGCTGTCATTGCACTTATTGCAAAAACATATCCTCCGGATGTTTGTTTACACCAGTCGGAGTTGTGAGGGAGGATACCAGATACGCCAGACTCACTCATGATCGACTTGCTCGCGCATAACGAGGAATCGATATGGAAGATGATCGATCACGTGCAATATAAACGCTAGAGCCGAGGGTATGAATATTGATAACGGATAAAAAATAACACACCCGAATTTGCCCATAATAACGGATGAATCAGTAAAAGGGTTATCATTGTAACCGAAGGATATTGCACAGATTAATATAGGAATTTTCGAAGGTTACAACAACATTTTCATTAAAATGGGTGTTCTCTTCTACTACAGCGGCTGGGATCGGATGTGTATCAGAGTCCGACTTCTCACTTTAGCCCTAAGTGCCCGCGCTCTAAATTCCTCTTCTGCCTTGAATCATCCTTAGCAAGTTTATGACAGTCTTTTTTCATAGGTTCTTAATGCCCCATAACCAAAACAAATAGAAATAATTATTTGAGAATTTTAACATTTCCTTAACGTTAAATGTGAGTTCTACTCAACTGTGAATTATGTTAAATCGAATATAAAATTGCATTGCTCTTATGGAATAATTTTCGAGACTGAAAATTTCTTCCGTTAAATGCAGGTTTACGCTAAATCGAAGTCATGTAAAATCAGGGTTATACTGTATATTTTTAATTTTACTGAACTTCATTCGTGTACATCAAGTAGTAACCCACAAAGAAAGAAATCCAAGAACTAACATATACCCGACTTATAAGATCGTAACTTCTATGAGGGCGCAGCTAATATATGATTAGCAGGGACAGAGTGCAAAAGGTGTCGAAAGAACCGCTGCTCTATACAATGGTGAAAACTGTATCAAAGTCTGTCCTGTGGCTCTCCAGATTAGCCAGCGCTAACACAGATAGACATCTACCGGCACCTTTATTTTATAATATGTATAGATAGATGCGTAACTTACTTAAGAAAGTAGTCTATATTGACGTAGTTGGACTGCTTGTCTGGAGACACAGGGACTGGTGTAGAGCCCTGCAGTTCTAAGTGTGACTGTGAGAGAGGACTGTTGCTAGGAAGAGTCATCACTGCCAGCTCCGTATCTGTATCAGTGCCACTGGTCATTGTACTGCTATTACCACCTGCAAAACAACATATCAATAAAAAATGTAAAAAATTACTTAAACTTGATAACTTCATTTAATAATACCATCATCTGGAGAAATGACTTCAACCATAAGCCACAAATATTCCCAACATTCCTGATACAGTCTTTATGCCACACAGAACAGAAAGAGTTGAACTGTACTGTCAGGCTGTGCAACAAAGTTGATTTAGTACTCATGCCCAAAATTTCAGATTGAGCAGCTTTAAACAAAGGATATTGGAAAATTTAAAATATTGTGCAGAAACTGAAGTTGCCATGTGCAACAACTTTCAAACAGGAACACAGACTCAAGGACGAAACCCTACGTCAGGGTAGGCCTGAGAATGTCAGGAATGACATAATGGACATTTCATTTTACTTATTTTTCCAAAATATTCTGCATTCCTAAATGATGCAGAAGTGACCTTTACTGAGGTCATAGTCGTTTGTGCACGAAGAGAAGTTAGACACTATCACCCATCACATTCAATGCAGGTGTCTCATCACATATGAAACCACACACTTAAGATATGCCACAACAAGTAGTGCAACATAAAAACTGCAACAGAGTCACATGGCAATTCACAGAAGAGTGACGAAACATAACTAGAAATATTTCATTACCAGTAGAGGAAAATAATAATTACAGTGCAATCACACAGAAATTCACAGATAACTTGAATACTTCTAATACCGTAACACAATGATTTTTAGTATACTGAGTGGTACTAGCTTTATGATAGTATTTAAATAATATATTATTCAGGTCCACCTTTTCAATACAAATTGTACAATGTTTTAAATTACATATACGTTCAGGGACTAGTTTCCACCTAACAGTAGGTCATCATCAGCCTAAAGCAAATCAAACACAAATATATCGAAGAAATTGAACAATGTAAAGACACCAAAGGTCTTAAAAATTTACATACCACATAAGATATTAAGATAAGAATTCGAGAGATGCACTGCACTACGTTAAAAAATAGCTCTATGATGGAGATTCATAAAAAAAACCAGTGTGCCGTATATAAAAGTTGTTTAAGAAAGAGATCCTTAAATTGCTGGTCAAGGATATCAATATAGGCTGGCTCTTTAAAGATGTTTCTTTCCATTCAAAGATCAAATGATCCGAAGTCACGCTGTCTTCTCAAGATGTTCATAAATTCAGTAAACATGGATGCGAAGCATGATGTTAGAAAGTCTCTTCTGTTTTTAGAATCTTGAAGGATGATGATTGTTGCACGTGGAGGCTTAATACATAATAGTAAATAAAGGTGGTTGGATTTCGCAGTTCAATGCAGACCGTACAGTTGACATTGAATAAATGACAGCTAAGATTGAAAGAGTTAAAGTTAGCAGGGAAAATATACGTAAATGAAATATGCCACATGGGAATTACTTCGTGTTGTAAGAAGCTGAGCGGAGCTGGAAATGAAGCATGAATGAGGAGTGGAGTGGGTGAGGTTCAAACGAAGTATTGTGAAGGAGGTGCGGGGAGAAAGAGGCGAGAGAAAGGAAGGGATACGGAAAGAGATGAGAGGGGAAGGGGAGGAGGTTATCAATGATGTACAAATTTACACAAAATTATCAGGATATTGGAGTCTTTTCTTGAAGCATTGAATTTTTGGGTCCTGGAATTAATGAAGAACTGTATCCATTGCAAGCCATATCATGACCGTATCGATGAGTGCAATCAACAAATTAATTTTAAAAACCACCTAATCGATACTTTATTTTTTTGCCTTGGGCAAAATTAAAAATACATTAGCACACACAGAACATGTTTTGACCACTTAGTGGTCATCTTCAGCTGTATATAGATAGCTTAGATGAAAACATTTGGACAGTAAGCACATTAAACCTTAAAACTATGTCCCATGGGATCCTAAAAACTATTGCTCTAGGTGCTCTAAAAGAAAGGAGGGGTGGGGTGGTAGAGGAGGTTGGGGGGGCTAATGTAATATGTGTGAATAATACTTAAATTACAATTCGCATCTGCAACTAATATACATATTTAAAATACTTAAAAGCGTCTATGGTGATATTCTTTTCGTAATAACACTAGGTGGCATGAATAAAAAGTCAATGTTTGCAACAGTCTTCACGCATTTGTGAGAAGGATACTTAAATTAAAATTCGCGTCTACATGATGTTAAAAAACTTATTTACTAATAAACATATTTGAAAAATATCTTCAAGCGTCTATGGTGAGGCACTTTTTAAAAACACTTGGGCTTGAATAAAGAGTTTATGTACAGTGTCACGTCGCTACTACACTAGGTCGTGCACAATGACAGATCCCCAAGGCAGCGCGGAATAAACATCTTTCCAGATAAGATCATGAGGCAAGCTGCCCTAATCAGAAGACCGCCATTTTATATAACAGAGAAGCTATCATAGGACTCTTGCAAGTCAAACAGTCAACACATCCTTTTACCACAATCTAAAGACCAATATTTGCATGTCAGTCAACACGGCCTTTTACCATAACCCAAAGCAGGGCCTCTCAGGCTGCATGCGCTTGGTGCATGCACTGTGCACGGTGCAAAAGACGACTTCGCTTGCTCGACTAGAGTGCAGACCCCCCCCACTCCTCTATTTGGAGCAATAGCGCTTACTCTCTCCTTCCTCACGCCTGTCTCGCTCGCTCCCCCTGTCTTCCTCTTCCGCACTTGCTTCGTAGCGCTCCAAATCCGAGCTAAGTTGCGCCGAGTAGAGCCGAGCTGAGCCGAGTAGCCCAGAGATGAAGCGTTGGTCCGAACCAAGCCGAGCGGCACCGATGCACAGTGCACGGAGCTCTTGCGCCTTGATTTGCACGCGTGAGATTTTGGATGTTTGAGAGGCCCTGACCTAAAGAGTAACATTTATGGAAGATACTCAATACTAAACACAAACAACAAATACCCGAAGACTGGAATATACTGTACACAGACCTTTTATTCAAGCACAAGTATTTTTAAAAAGTGCCTCACCATAGACGCTTGAAGATATTTTTCAAATATGTTTATTAGTAAATAAGTTTTTTAACATCATGTAGACGCGAATTTTAATTTAAGTATCCTTCTCACAAATGCGTGAAGACTGTTACAAACATTGACTTTTTATTCATGCCACCTAGTGTTATTACGAAAAGAATATCACCATAGACGCTTTTGGACGCTTTTAAGTATTTTAAATATGTATATTAGTTGCAGATGCGAATTGTAATTTAAGTATTATTCACACATATTACATTAGCCCCCCCAACCTCCTCTACCACCCCACCCCTCCTTTCTTTTAGAGCACCTAGAGTAATAGTTTTTAGGATCCCATGGGACATAGTTTTAAGGTTTAATGTGCTTACTGTCCAAATGTTCTCCATCTGCACTATATCATTTGTCCTATCATTCCACCATGGGGTTTCCTTCCATCCTTTCTTCATACAAGTCCTACATGCTACATCACGTTCTTCTCTTGGTGTGTTTCTGAATCTGAATCTTCTTCTTCTTCTTCTTCTTATGCTGCTGCCGCCGCTCCTCCTCCTGTTTCTGATTCATCCGTTGCCATGTTTTCTTACAGTACATACACCAAATTTTGGAACGAAAATAATAGGGACAGGTACAGGATGCTTCACACCCCAGACCCTCTCTCTCTCTTTAAAATATGGTGGTTTGGGATACCTTATGTAAAAATTACTCTTCTTATCAGCTACAATTATGTTGTACGCTTTGAAACATTTCCTGACTGTATTTAAAAGCTAAAATATGCACAATTTCTCAAAAGAAATATGTTTAGCATGTTAGTAAAAAAAAAATTGATTTGGATGCCCTAATAATATTATTACCGGGCGAGTTGGCCATGCGGTTAGAGGCACGCGGGTGTGAGCTTGCATCCGGGAGATGGGGGGTTCAAATCCTCACTGTCGGCAGCCCTGAATATGGTTTTCTGTGGCTTTGCATTTTCACACCAAGCAAATGCTAGGACTGTACCTTAATTAAGGCCACAGCTACTTCCTTCCAACTCCTAAGCCTTTCCTCTCCCATCGTCACCATAAGACCTATCTGTGTCGGTGCGACGTAAAGCCACTAGCAAAAAAAAATAATTATTAGAAATGGTTTCTAAAGCTGGTTTATTATGAGAGGACAAATGAATAAAGCAAGTTACAGAATTTATAGTATACGTATTAATAGTGCCACTTCAAATCATGAAGAATTACTTATCACCAAATAATTCAAATAATCCATACTAACTGGTAATAAAAACTCATAAGAGAGAATAGAGCTTCCTCACATATTTCGGTTCACAGATAACCCATTTTATAGCAGCAAGCTGGGAACAATATCACTTTACACAAGATTGAATTCGATGTAGATCAGCTTGGTGCACAGGCAAAACTACAGTTTAGCTTTTCCGTCCTCCTTCCTTTGAAATTAATAAGAGGCTTGAATACTTGTCCCTTGGTTTCTTTCCTGTTTTTTTTTTTTTTTTTTTTTTTTTTGGGGGGGGGGGGGCAGGACATTCTTTATGAGACCACTGTCCTGATGCAAGTTTATTTATGATCCTTCAGCAAGTCCATGGTAAGAACTCTCATCTCTTGCCACAAAGAAATGTTCTTGTCACAAGCACATAGAGGTACCACCAATCGCTTCAATATCAGTTGGGGAATTAAGCACATAAGAAGTATTCACTTCATATACCTCCATTACAAGAAAAGAAATTCACTTTTAATCCGTATTGTCAACCTTAGGTCTTATGGTACTTTCAGGAGACTGATACTATTTAATAAGGAGAGAATTTGGTGCCTGTGGAAAGACTTCCCTAACCCACACCCTCACAATACCTTCGTTAAAATCCGCCACCAAGCTTTTCTTTGAGCGTCAAATCACTTTTTTCTGTATTTGTAGGCTCAACTTGCTTATTTTGATCTTCCGCTTCATCATTTTTTTTTTTTAACCAATATCTCAATGAAAGCAACAATCTGGTTTATAATCAGGACTTTGCTCAGACTTGAAAAGGTATGCTTTATTTCATCATCGAACGCCAACGCCACATTGTCACTTTGAGGATTTTGTAGGTAGCATAATACGCCACTCAACTCATTTCATCGGCGATCTTTCATGCACTTTTGTAAATGTATCTTGAATTCAGAAGCCAACTCGGAGCTATTTTCATTTAACTGCTTAAAAAGAAACTTAAGGGCAGCATCAGCTGTGCATAAATTGCATCAGTGCGACAGAGTGCTTCTACAGTTAATTTGACTGGAGCCAAGACTTTAATGATTTCATCGATGAGATCAAAATCGGACTCTTCCAACTGCTCTGGATTGTTCAAATCTATAAGCACCTTTTTGAAGCTAAATTTCAAGAAGGCAAAATGCTCGAACATAGTGTAGAGGCTGTTCTATCTGGTTTTGCAATCAAGCAGTAAACTTGCCTCCTTGGCATGCTGTATATTCACATATTTTTGAAGAATGGTATCATTCTTCATGGACGCTCTTTTGAAAATAAGAACCACCTTGCAAGCTCTTTTTATGGCATCCTTGATGTTCTGGTCATTTGTCAAATCCGGGCAATTTTCTCTTTCTTCAAGGTCTAATCCTAATTCAAGATCTTTGTCATCATCATCATCATCATCATCATCTGAGTCTACATCGTGGAGCTCAGAGGACTCATTTTCTGAAGCCGGTATACAGGGTACACTTTCTTTATAAAGTAAATTGCAAACGGCTAAGTGATTGCCATGAGCAAAACAAACTTGGTGCTCTGCACTGACAAGTTTTCTGACTTTGAGCATGACATTTGGACCTTTGGTTACGCCCAATGAATCCAGTGACCTAAGATGCGACTCTAATCGATCATAGAGTTGCAAGGGAGTGAGTTTCTGACACGCTGTGAAATTCTGAATAACTAATCCTAACATTTCACGAACATAAAACTCCACCAAGAATTCTTCTCTTCCGAACCTACCCTGTCAACACTGAATTGCTTTCTCGTAATTATCAGCTGTATGGGGGAAGCTATTTACGACGTCTCTTGCCCTACTGCCTTCAGTAGTAGCTTGAATTAGGTACTGGAATTTATCTTCCCTTTCTGTGTCCGGTATCATCACGAATCCTACTGAACTGGCTCCAGAAACCTAACCAGTCTTTGCTTCACCACTGAGTTTCCTTAGTTCAATCTTAGACAACGTAAGTTTATGGTCAGAAGAGACTACAAAACACACGTAGACACTGTCACTGAAAATGTCTGCAGCAATCCCAAGCGCTACTGGAGTCTCATCAACACACAGAAGGACAGAGTGGATTCCTGTCAGCGTGAACCACAACAATGCAACAGCAGACGGCACCGATCACAATGAACTGTTCAACAGGTATTTCTTCTCCAACTTCTCCCCTCCCTTACAAAACCATCCGCTCCCTCCCGTAGGTACAGTTTCAAACAGAACCCTATCAAGCATAACTACCACACCAAGAAAAGTTTTCCTTACCGGAACCGGAATTGTCACTCAACACATTGACAGCTTCACTTGTGACAGTTGCTACATTCACTGCATAAAAGTCCTTGACACTCTGACATGCTTTGTTTAATTTATTGGGGTATTCTAACAAACCTGGGCACTCTGCATAGCTTTGCATCACATGCCATTGCAGCTAAATCACAGCTCGATATCTGCTACGTAGACATTTCAAAACTTTCAATTCTGTAGACCATACTCTGTTGCTCCATAAACTCTCCAAATGATTTAATATACATGGCAGTCTTCTGACCGTTCTTGCTGGCTTCATACATAACCGTTGGCAGAGTGGTAATATCAGGCACTTCATGCTCATGGTTACCAGTCACCTCCAGTGTCCCACAAGGTAGTGCTCTCGACCCCTTACTGTTTTCCTTCTTTATGAACTATCTGCCGTCCGAACTCAATGAAACAGCGAATACCCTACTTTTTGCTGACGACTGCAAGATATTAAGGGAGATCAGGAATCCAGCAGATGCAGTTCTGCTACAGTCCCCACTTAATGCCCTCTCGAACTGGTGCTGTACTTGGAAACTTATCCCCAATCCAAAAAAATGCAGCCACATGACCATAACACTACGTAAATTTATCGACTGAGCCTCCTTCATAGTCCACCAATACCCATCAACAATTACCTCTCAGCGACACATCAGGTATGTAACATAACATTCACTCTTCATTACTTACCATAAACCTTTCTTACACACCAACTAATACTATTAACATCTCAATTACAGATAACTTCCACTTCATACAATACAACTTTCAACAACACACCGGAACCCAGCGCACATCGGCACAAATATGGCGTGCCACTACGGCTCCTCTTCGCAGTCAGAATGAGAAGATGCCTCACCCCAGCTTTAACGCTCTGACTCTGCAGTTGCCGTATACTTTCTAATCTCTCCACAGCAGTCCACATCACAAGCAACTCTATTCTATCTCACCAGACCAGTAAAGAACAATAACTTCATCCCGAAGTCCGCCTTACTTTATTCCACGGATCAATATCAATTTGTCTCACCGGCATTTCACACCAATGTCTTCACATCACATTCGATGCTACAGAAGTCAACTAAAAGAATAAGCGAAAGTTTCTACCCGCAACATTTTCCTAATTAGCAATTACCCACTAATAACTGTCACCATTGTTGCCGTTCAAACGCACGGAATACCCATGAATCTCCATCCACACTGACCAGTCTCCGTACCAATCTCGGCGCTGCAACTGGAAAACTTTCAGCTTGATGCCCATAAAACCTCATTTGGCTATGAAATATTTCCCTACCCCCGGTGATTTTAACTAAAATAAACTGCTCTACATATTTCTGAAATGTCAATGCTAATTCCTTCTTCCAACCTCTAAAACATCAGGACGCACTTGGTACTAAAATTTTTTATCCTGGCGCACCAGCTGCTCTTGTGTAATTATGTATATAATTGTAAATTCTCAACAATTCAATTAGATAATGTTATTACTATATAGTTACCAACCATTGACATTAGTTTTTATTACAAACATTTATGCTGAATGTTATAATGTAAATATTTTTAAAACTTTATCTCAACTGTTCAAATGAACAATGTAAATACTGTATAGTTACCAACCTTTGACATTAATTTTTGGTTACAAACATTGACGCCGAACACTACACCCTTTCTCCCTTAAGTGTTATAATGTAAATATTTTTAAACTTTTTATTTTCCTATGACTGCGTCAACTGTTTCTCCAGACACCACTGCCAAACTCTACTATGTTAATTTTAGGCATTGGTGCTGACTTTTCATCTATAAACCTATATGTTCAACCATCACTTTTGTACAACTATTTCCCATACTTAATTTTTGTATGTGTGTTAATAATATGTATTAATTTGTACATGTCAACTACTAACCAGTTACCTGATTTTTTACCTTGAGGTGACATTTTGACTGATGATGCCCTCAATGAAGGGCGAAACATGTCTCATGTGGAATCAATAATAAATTCCTAATTTATAAAATTTATATGTATTGAATAGGTGGAAAAAACAAACCTTTTAGCATCCTCCATTCATATTACCTACTCGACAAGCCCATCACTGTAGTTACGCAACAGCGTGACCTAATTGTAATATTCGATACAAAATTACAATTTAAGACCCACATAGAAACATATACAATCAAGGCTATGAAATTACTAGGCAGTCTCTACCGCTTCACAGAAATTTCTGACCCAATTGCTCTTCGTCACTAGGAAAGATCACAATATGAAGATAAAGTTGGAATTCAAGAGGACAAACTGGGGCAAATATTCATTTATAGGAAGGGGAGTTAGGGATTGGAATTACTTACCAAGGGAGATGTTCAATAAATTTCCAATTTCTTTGAAATCATTTAAGAAAACGCTAGGAAAACAAGAGATAGGGAATCTGCCACCTGGGCGACTGCCCTAAATCGAGATCAGTATTGATTGATTGATTGGAATAGATGGCGAGACTACACCAGCACCACATGTAGTCAAGCAACGGAACTAGTACAGTTGCGCGGAACTTTTGAACTTCTGAGAGATTAAATCGTTAATATTTGACTTGAAAAACCTAAAATCGTACTTCAGACAGTTCTTTGCGTTATTATAACGCATGCAATGAATGCCTTGCATTCAATGAGAATACGCCCCTGCAATCACCACAGAAACACATAATAGCGAATACACCCCTTCACATTGGGTTGACACGAGGAAGGGCATCCGAACATAAATTTGGGCCAAATCCGCACCAAGTATCGACCCCAGCAAAGTGGAAAAGAGGCCAGGAAGAAGAATAAGTAGTAGTAAATTTATTGAACATCTCCCTTGGTAAGTTATTCCAATCCCTAACTCCCCAGGTAGAAAACCATGCTGCTTGGTTGAGATATAGGGCAAGGTGAATGCGAGGAGACGCTGGTGTATAATTTCTTCAAAGATAAAGGATAGTGTGGGGAGAATAGAAATTGTTCGGTAAGATGAAACATGAAATTTGTTGCCTGATTTGAGAAGTGGAACAATATTTGCCTGTTTCTAGGTAATAAGAAAATAGCCCACGGCAAAACATCTGTTAAATAACTTAGAGAGAGGGATGCAAAGGGTGCTGGAAGTATTTTTTAGGAAAAGAGGACCTATGGTGTCAGGACCAGTAGCTTTTTTGGTACGAAGAGTTTGAAGAATCGAACTGGTGAGAGCAGAACAATTTGTAATAATAATAATAATGTTATTTGTTTTACATCCCACTAACTACTTTTTGGTCTTCGGAGATGCCGAGGTGCCGGAATTTAGTCCCGCGGGAGTTCTTTTACGTGCCAGTAAATCTACCGACACGAGGCTGACGTATCTGAGCACCTTCACATAGCACCGGACTGAGCCAGGATCGAACCTGCCACTTTGGGGCCAGAAGGCCAGCACCTTAACCGTCTGAGCCACTCAGCCCGGCAGAACAATTTGACAAAATTTGACCAGAAGGGATAGAATGATAGGATACATCTTAAGATATCCAGGACTTGGTTCATTTAGTTCTTGAGGCAAGTGTAGTTGGTAAAAATGGCAGGGGTAGTCCAAGATATGAATATAACAAACAGATTAGAGCAGATGTAGGATATAGTAGTAATGTAGAAATAAAAAACCACAGGATAGGGTGGCATGGAAACTGCATCATACCAGTTTACTATGTACTGATGAACCAAAGAGAAGAGAGAATTCTGTAGTCACCTGAAACACAGTATATGCTTTGAAATTCCTTACTGATTGACGTACCATGAGATTTCATTTCTGGTATAAGCATATGTGTACAATCAATCATGCCAACGGTGAATGGAAACTCATTTCTCTGAAACCATATTACTGAGCATTGTTAAATTTCTCTACAGAAAAAGGAAATTTAATCCATCTCAATATTCTATCAGGAAATTCTTTGATAATGTTACTAACTGCACTCTGAGAAACACCCATTTCAACTGAAAATTATTTTCATGTTGCCCTTGGAAGAAAATGTGCCGCCACCCTCATCTTCTATTATACCTAGGAATTACCATACTAGGCATTCAGTGTTCTGTTCAGTTATTTATTCAGTGTATGGCTCCTTAGTGCCGGGAGTGTCCACGGACATGTTGATCTCACCTGCTGCAGGTCTTTGTGACTGACACCCACCGGCAACCTGCAAGTCTGGGAGTGAGAGGCTCATGATAATGGGGTAGGGAGAGGATGAAAAATGGTGTTGGCACATAGCTTAATCCTGTCGAATAACACATAGCCTGTATCACCATACACAGTGTCACATGAATACGATACTGTGGACATATTTGGAATCGAATCCAGGATTTTGGCACGCAATCTTGTGATTATAAATTGTATAACACCACCTCTCCCACCCTGCCAGACAACATTCTGATGGTGAAAATGTTTTTCACGAATAGGACTCAAACTAGTTAACCACACTGTTAGACTGTAACAGACCTGACACCTTAACAATCATAACCACTAGAGAGGCTTTTCTTCAGTCAGTCTATGCATTTTCCTGAAATAACTATTTGCAGTTATTTGCATTGAGCATTTTATATGCTTTTCTGTTGTGAATATGTATGAAAGCAGCAATGTTCTTAAAAGTTTCTAGCACTTCCAATCTCCCTGCCTTGAGAATTTTCAAGCAATTGCTGGTCACTAAAAGTAATTGCTAAAAACTTTATTCATATGAACTCTAAACTGCCTGTAGAAACAGCAATTACTAAAGATTTTATTTGTGAAGTATCAAGCAAATGTCCTGAAACTATAAGCCAATGACACAGATGTCAGGAACCTTAAAACAACAATCATCAAATAATCAAGAAAAAGCAACTGCTTGTTTTTATTCATCACCATCAATGTCTTGTACAATCAGTTTCTCCTCCAGGACCCTCAATGACAATGTAGACTACAATCAACAGATGGAAAATTACGCTTGTTCATTTTAAAAGAGGCTAAAAGGAAGTTTGATTCTACAATAACTTACAAGAAAACTGATTTGAATTACAGAATGTGAACATCATGGCAATTAAATCTAATTTTCACATCAGATTAGACCAGATATACATGAATACATTATCTCAGAGATTTACTTCCAGGAAAATCAGGTTGTGCTCTTAATACTAGATGCTATAACTGAAAATGTTAAAAGGAATGAGGGAGACTGTAATTTCCTTCCTTGATATTTCAAAGGCATTTGATATCAATATATATGTGCACAATAGCATTTAAGTCTACACCTATGAGCAGTACAACAATGATACTTTTTTATAATGAAGGAGATTCATTTGATGCACATTTAAAGATGAGACTTAATTTTAATGCTATAACCTGTGGTAAGAAAATGAAATGGCGTATAGCTTTTAGTGCCGGGAGTGTTCGAGGACATGCTCGGCTCGCCAGGTGCAGATCTTTCGATTTGATGCCCTTAGGCGACCTGCGGGTCATGAAGAGGATGAAATGATGATGAAGACAACACATACACCCAGCCCCTGTGCCAGAGAAATTAACCACTGATGGTTAAAATTCCCGGCCCTGCCGGGAATTGAACCCGGGACCCCTGTGACCAATGGCCAGCACGCTAACCATTTAGCCATGGCATTGGACATAACCTGTGGTGATATACCAGTAATGTTGACAAAATTTAATACTCAAGAACCTGCTATGGTTTGTGATCTCAATAAAGATATTGGGTTATTACATAATGTTAAGTCCGAACTCATTGGCTGAGTGGTCAGCGTACAGAGGGTCCCGGGTTCGATTCCTGGCTGGCTCAGGGATTTTAACCTTCACTGGTTAATTCCAATGGCCCGGGGGCTGGGTGTATGTGCTGTCCCCAACATCCCTGCAACTCACACACCATACATAACACTTTTTTTTTTTTGCTATTCGTTTTACGTCGCACCGACACAGATAGGTCTTATGGCGACGATGGGATAAGAAAGGCCTAGGAAGTGGAAGGAAGCAGCCGTGGCCTTAATTAAGGTACAGCCCCAGCATTTGCCTGGTGTAAAAATGGGAAACCGCGGAAAACCATCTTCAGGGCTGCCGACAGTGGGGCTCGAACCCACATATAACACTATCCTCCATCACAATAACATGCAGTTACCTACATATGGGAGATGCCACCCATCCTCATCGGAGGGTCTGCCTTACAAGGGCTGCACTCAGCTAGAAATAGCCACACGAAATTTTAAAAAAACCTACTGTAAACGCTTTGAAGACTAGTGCTGTACGTTGATGGTAATGTTCCGTGGAGGTTGAGGGGAAATACACTGTACGGCGTTGACTTCCAGTGCTTATATATCCGCTTCAACGTACTGCAAACATTAGTAGAGTGCTCAAACAGATTCCGCAGTACTCGTACTTCATTAAAAAAATAATACCTAGCAACACATCATCGGAATCTAAATCTATTAAGATAAGTTGGTACTACCAAAGCAGCTTCATAGTTTCATGGTCTCACGCGGCCGATGACTAGAGCCAAATTCCATAATTAATGTAACTTTTTCATTTCTCAATGATTAATATGCATTTTGTGTGTAAATACATAACTTTTCATGTTTTCAATATGCACTGAGAATTTTTTTAAAAAAATAGAGAGTAGAAATATTTTTTAATAATAACAATAATAATATTGGCTTAAGGCCCCACTAACTGCTTTTACGGTTTTCGGAGATGCCGAGGTGCCAGAATTTAGTCCCGCAAGAGTTCTTTTACGTTCCTGTAAATCTACCAACACGAGGCTAACATACTGGAGCACCTATAAATACCACCAGACTGAGCCAGGATCGAACCTGCCAAGATGAGGTCAATAGGCCAGCTCCTAAACCATCTGAGCCACACAGCCGAGCTACAGATTTTTTAAATAGATTTATACAAGTTAGTGGTTTTGCTCCAATTTTGAAAGACAAGTTATGCATGCATAGCTCAAATGTTAGTGAATCCAAAACAGATGTGTGACTGCAAGTAAGGTTATCAGTTATTTTTGTATACAAATGTGAAAACGCTCTAAAATGTTCAATCCACAGTGTATGATCTAACTTCACCTGCTCACTCTTCAATGTGTTAATTAACTATACAGGGTGAATGGATATGTTGTACTGAATGCAGAGAATGATAGTAGCTAGACATACATGAGAAACATTTTGTATTTTTCAGACATATCCTAGGTACTGAGATGACATATTGCAAAACACAATACTTTTAAATAAAGTAATACAATAGGAAAGAACACACATCAGAATAGAATACCTTCCTTCTGTATGTTGCGAGTCACTCCAGCTGCAAGGGCAAGTGACCTGTTCCGTCAAAGACAACATCTCTGGACATAGGTAAGAATAGTGGAGTGAATCACAACAGTTATAAATTAATGGAGTCGAACCTAAAAACAAATGACTTCCACTATACCAAACTATAATAAATCACAAGTACATGATCTGGTTTTGTAACTTGAATTTTTTTGTTGTTTTTACAATATGTTTTACGTCGCACTGACACAGATAGGTCTTATGGTGATGATGGGACAGGAAAGGCCTAAGAGTGGAAAGGAAGCGGCCGTGGCCTTATTTAAGGTACAGCCCAAGCATTTGTCTGGTGTGAAAATGGGAAACCACAGAAAACCATCTTCAGGGCTGCCGGGTGAGGGGCTCGAACCCACTATCTCCCGGATGCAAGCTCACAGTCGTGCGCCCCTAACCGCACGGCCAACTCGTCCGGTAAGTTGAATAACGCTATAAAGCTTGCAGTGTACGGGATATACGTTTACAGTTTACTTTTAAAGATTTCATGAGATCTGGTGTAATGCAGTTACCGGTATGGCAGTGCCTCTGAAGAGTAAATAACTTCACAATATAAAATTTAAGTGGAAATCAGATGACCATATGGTGGTAAACAGACTTGATTCATTCATGAAAACAATGAAAAATTGTAATACTAAGGCTTTGTTAACAACATTTTAAAATCTGTCATTAGTTCTATGTTGATTTCTCCGATCAAATGTGCAAAGGAGTTTTAGAGGATTATTCCAAGTAACTAAAATTTTCTAAGGGTCTTTCTCATTTAGTCACAGTTTAAACTGTTTTTTTGTTTTTTTGTTTTTTTACATACTCTATTCTGACAGATCATTATTTGTTTACAATATTCTATAATAACCTCGAAAGGAAATAATTCTGGTTCCACCTTATTCAATATAATTCAGAATCCTAATGTTATTGCCTTCACGTCCCACAAACTACTCTTTTTGACAGTTTTTCGAAAACGCTGAGGTGAAGGAATTTAGTCTTGCAGGAGCTCTTTTACATGCCAGTAAATCATCACAGACACAAGGCTGACGTATTTGAGCACCTTCAAATACCACCGGACTGACCCAGGATCGAACCTGCCAAGTTGGGGTCAGGTCAGCGCCTCAACCGACTGCGCCACTCAGCCTGGCGCCAATCAGACTTAAAAAATATTTTAACTTATTGTTATTAACATTATTATTACTATTAACTACTAGCTGATGTACCCGTACTTTGCTATGGAATTCTACATTGTATACAGAATTCCAGATTAAGTAGTGTAGACGTTGTGAGCAAAGATTGTATTAAATTGCATAGCTCTTAACGTTACCCTAGAAATGCGACAAGGAAGTCTCCAAACGTCTTTTCTCATATGAAGACTGGGTTAGGGAATTTTCATTGTAATGGTAGGCCTGCTTGCCTACCATCACTCACAATCAGGTTGGGGAGTTTTCATTATAATGGCAGACACTCACTCTCCACCTGCCATTTGACATCCTCAGAAAGACTGTCTTAGTAGTTTTCCCAACTGAAATGAACATAGGTCATTACAAAGACGTCAGCAGGAATGGCGCGATTAAAAGCAATGCTATCATATGAAATACTCGATCAAATGAAAAATCACACATTTTCTCACTTTTAACGAAGAGTAGTACGCAGCCGATCTAAAAGTCCAAAATTCCAGAGCTGGAATGACCAAGACACAGACAGCCGTGATCCATGAACACTCTTTGTCTTTTTTGGCAGGGCGGGGGGGGGGGGGGTCGAATAGTGGAGAGTCCCATGGCAAAAACTATGCCCGTTTCCTAATCTGTTTCCTAGGAGTACCCGATGAGTCGGAAAATCTCAATTCACTACACTGGCGGCAGAAAAAACCTATCTGAGTTGGAGTTAATTTTTTTTTTTTTCCCTCCAAGCCAGAGGAGAAACCCCCTCTTCACTGTTAATCTGGAATAAAATGAATGTAGGCTAGAGTTTAATAAAAGTGAGGAAGAAGAACCTTTTCTTAAGAACCAGCTCTTTTCAGGGTTGAATTTCGAGTTATTTAGTTAAATGTGGTGCTATAATGTGGAATAGAATTGTAATTCTAGACCAAGTCATACTACTACTACTAAGTGAGCCTCTGCCTTAAGGGTGCACACTGCTCACTCAAAACAGCGTGCCAGAGTAGGGACTGAATACCTGGAATACTATAATGAACCAGTGTGACGTACCAGCAGCATCAGGAAATGTATGAACCAGAAGAATTGCATGCTAAAGAAGAATGTTTTCAAACTCCCTAGCTATTTCCCGCCAAAATTCAGTCAGGCTGTTATACTCGGTACACAGCAGTAACCCCATTATCGGAGCTGAGTGGCAGCATAAGAGACAAAGAACATCACAACAAACAATGGTCAATGTAATGTTATTGTTGATCAATGTTATCCACCTTCCATATTGTAGGCCTTCACATTTAGTTTTCTTCCGACACTGAAATACCACTCTTATCATAGTCGGTACGGTGAAACTGAATAAAACATAAATGATTGGAAATTTTATTCTCTAACATTTGTTATGTAATACGTTTCGATAGGACCAATAACAGCCATTTAAAAATTACATTGTAGATGCCTTCCAATAAACTACAATTTCATCCAGGGTGAATAAAACTGTTTATAGCATAGACTGTAATTTCTTATCCCCCAACTCTATATACCAATTTTCGTTAAATTCTGTTAACCCATTTTCCCGTGGCTCGGTGTTGATATGGACTTAGCAACAAAAATACAAATTCATGAATATCTGTGTTATCATAGCCAGTACGGTAAAAATGTACAAGACATAAATGATCGGAAATTTAATTTTATATAACTTTAGTTATGTAGTGTTTATCAACACAACCACTAATAATATAAATATTTGAGAATTAAATTTCAGGCCTTCCCCTGAACTACAATTTCAATCAGCATGAATAAAATGATTTATAGCTTAGATTGTAGTGGCTCATCTTCCGACTTTACATATCGATTTTTATTAAATTCTCTTCAGCCGTTTTCTCGTGATGCGTGTACATACAGACAGACAGAAATGATGGAAAAGTAAAGTGCACTTCCTTGTTACTGTGGATATGACCGGTAAAGAAATACCATTCTTTTCAAATTCTGAGCAAGGTACAGACAAAACTCTTATTTTATAGCCTATTATATAGATTAAGGCAATGTATCAGTGAAATTTGGTGAATACGAGTTTTTGCTTTTTTACCTTTTTTACTATGTTTATACCTTGCACACTCTATTTGTACATTATTTCATTTAAATATTAGCCACTGAAAGCCCTTAGCTGCCATTTAAATGACCCTGCGCAAGTGGGCGTTTCCTCACATCGTCACTATTCTCATAAATATCTTTAGTTTCAATTTTCACAGATTCACCAAAACATGACAGTAGCAACATGATGACTACGCTATCTCCACAGGCAGTACGTAAAATAATACCTGTGTATCAAAGACTTGCTTTGAATGAGGTTTTAGAGCGCTGCATAGTAGGTTAAACACAGAAAGGCAATGAATCATTGCATAGTGTAATTTGAACTAAGAGCCCCAAGGAAGTGTTTGTGTCAAAGAAAAAACTGGGGATAGCTGTAACATCAGCAACTGCTGAATTCAACATGGGTTGTGAAGCAAGTGAGAAACTAAAAGATAGTATTTGGGGTGATAAGTAAGCAGCTCAGGACAGAAAATTAGTGTAATGAGGGACAAGCGTAAACTTGATCACAGTGGAGTGTCTGGACGACAAGGGTTAGAAACATGTATGTCAAGATAAGATAAGGGTTAGAAACAGCCCGAAGGATACTAAAACTCTCAAAAACTGCTAGTGAAACCAGGAATAAGGCAGCAGAGGGTCCAACATATGGTGCTGGGGAGTTTTAAGTCTACTATATTCAGGTACTGGATAACTGTTCATTTCTAAAATTTCAATCTCACTTTACTCTAATTTTTTTCCCAGCAGCTTTCAAGATTCAAAATGCTCTTCATGCCACAATTTTGAACCAATCTACTTGAAACTCTTAGGACAGATTCAGATACAACAGAATAATAAACTGATGAGCAAATTATACAAATATATGCAACCGAGTTCCATTTTCAAAATTCCAGTATATTCAGTATAACTATCAGCAACATTCCAGTACCTAATGCTATGAAGGTTTTTTTTTTTAAGTTCTTTAGGAAGAATTACACCCTTGATGATTTCAGGTTTGTAATTTCTTGCCAACAAATGCATATTCTGTTTTTAATAAACTCACTTAGCCTCGATTTCTTTAAAATACAAACAATTTTTTAACATTTTTTACAGGGCCTCCCAACTCCCCTCACAGCCCTCTACTCTACCCACTGTTTTTAGATCTCTTTCATTAGAAAATGTTTACAACTCTTTTGAAAAAATTTACAATCCCAATGAATACAAAATTGTTTGTAAGACTATTAAAACAATTACAAGACAAAAAGTTGACAAATTGTCTGTTTTATATAAATGGAAAAAAAAAAGTATTTATAGCTTCATTCTATATAACTGTTTGCAATTTACAATGCTATGTCACACACACACACAAAAAAAAGTCTTATCTAACATCACTGCTTCTAAGTGAGAATGCACTTTTGGCTATTTGGATCACTTCGTTAACACTTACATCCAACACATACAGGCAAAGAAAGAGTATCATATAACACGCACTGTGGAAGTAAACCGTTCTTGAATAGATTCCGTACCAGGCTTATTCTAAGTAAAAATTTAAGTCACAAGAAAGACATATATATGAAATCAATCACTTTTATATGCATCACAGAAAAAACATAAAATATGTTACACTATATACAATAGTTTTTATGCTTTATAATATATGTAATATATAAAAAGTTGTGTCCTATGCTATATAGTTTATACATTTTATAACAAATTTGTGAATTATTATCATAAGTATTTAATTATCAGTTCACAATGACTATAGCTTATAACTCCCCCTCGTGTGTGCTTCTACAATTGTAGGGGGCTAACCCTGGTTACCCTCTTCAACTGAAGATCCTCTTCGAGGTGAGGGGGACTAGTAGCTCATTTCTTGCGATGCCGAATGGAGCCCCATTGGGTAACCATTCGGTATACAAGAGGAGGAAGCTAAAGCACCGCCCAACCCTAAGGTGTAATGCGACCCGTGCCGATGGGGTGCATGGCACATGGGAGATGCGTCTTGAACGGAGCCTTAGAGATACTTGGCGCCCTCTCGAAGTAAGTAGCCTTACCCAGGTATGCGGGGCTCTGCCTGGGTGGACATATATTTCCCTAGCTACTCGTGGGACTTGAATGAATACGGTAGCCATCCATAAACCGGAGAGCTCTTCTGGGGCCTCCGAGAGAAACACTAGTACAACAACAACCGAAGGGGACTCTTCGGAGATACCCTCGGATAGTTAATCTACAACAGTTAGAGGGCTCACTCAAGAGGTGGGCAATCTACAGGTCCAGAAGAAGAAGAAGAAGAAGAAGAAACAGCGCTCTGGCGCTGAAAAAAGGAGATATAAGAAGGCCTTAAAGGCCCGGGAGCAGGCCAATGAGGGCTTAACTCCGGGAGCTGAGGGGCCTTCTAATACCACGACAGTAACAACTGTGGGGGGATCCAATGGGCACAAGAGGCGGGACCCTGAAAAGGGCTCTGCTTCTAGGGCACAGAGGACCCCACCCACCAAGATGCCAGCGGGAAAACGACTTCTGTCGGGGGCAACCCAAGAAGAAGACCTGCAGACAAGCAAAAAACCCAAGGTGGAATATGCCAGGATAGCTAAAGCTGGGATCAGGATGGCCATAGTACCTGTAGGATATCCTGACCAGCAGCTAACTGAGAAACAGGTGGAAGCTGTGGAAGAGGCTATCACCAATCTGATAGACGAGCTTCCGGAGCAGGGGCCCATTAAGCCTCAGTCCGTGGATTGCTATCTGTCGAGAGGTGCGGCGTCATTATAGCAGAGAACGACGAGACTGTAGCATGGCTTGCCAGTCTTGTTACAGGTATACAACCGTGGGAAGGAGCCAGGCTCACAATTGTGGGCATGGATAAACTTCTTTCCTACAAGAGAGTCATGGTCTGGATACCAGGACAACCAAAGGACAATAACATCCTTTTGGGAAGAATGGCACGCCAGAACCATGGCTTAAATCCCACCAGCTGGAGGGTCTACGACCGCAAGGAGGAGAAGAGAGGTGTCCGACTTGTGGTCACCATGGACTCCAGAGACGTGGAGAAAGTGGTGGGGAAGAAGATCTTCTGCGGGGTGCATGTGGCTACCTTCGCCTTGGTGGAGGGCAAGCGTGACAAGCAGAGGACCAACCCCACCAACAGACAATACCGAGACCAACAGGGGCGAAGAGCGGGAGCCCGGACAGGAACCTGGGCCAGCCAAGCCTCAAGACTCATCGCAGGAGACGGAGCAGCACGTTCCGGAGACCGCATATGGTAAAGTATTGCATGAAGGTAAGAATGATTACTTTCATACAAGCAAATATACAACATTGCATAGCGGCCTCTAGGGTACTTATTAGAAGTATCCAGAAGGGCAGGTTTTCGGTCGCCCTGATACAAGAACCCTGGCTTAGACAGGGGCATATCATGGAACTAAAATGTGCAGGTTTCACTTTATTCAGTGGAATAGCAGAGGAGAAGCCTAGAGCATGTATACTAGTTAAAGATCACAACGCCTAGGCTATACCAGGCTTCATTACTAGAGACCTGGTAGCAGTCCTAGTGAGATATGAAGAGGGCGGACAGCCAAAAGACTTGGTTGTCTGCTCTGCATATTTCCCAGGAGACTCTGAATCTACACACCTGCCGGAGGAGTTCAAGAGACTGGTGATATACTGTAGGAAACAAGGATTAAACCTCATAGTAGGATGTGACGCCAATGCTCATCACAGCATTTGGGGAAGTAAATATACAAACCGAAGGGGAGAGCACCTCATAGAATTTCTATGTACAACTGATCTTGAGATCATGAACAACGGTGATACCCCTACCTTCATTAATAATAGGAGTGAGGGGATCATAGATCTTATCCTGGGTTCCATGGGAATCATACAGGAATTTAAAGACTGGAAGGTTTCTTTGGAGCCTTCCTTGTCAGATCATAGACACATTGTTTTATATAGAGGGCTCCTTCGAGATCCCGTATTATAGAAACCCTAGACGAACCGATTGGACGTCTTTAGGGAGGATGTGAGGAGGGGACTGGAGGGAGGACCCTAAAATATAATTAAAAACAAAGAGGAGCTGGAGCTCAGTGTGAGTTTTCTCACACGGACACTGGTTATTTCTTATGAATTAAACTGCCCCTATTGTTAACGCAAAAAGAGTAACAGGAAGCTTCAAGTGGAATAGTTATCTTGAACACCTGAGGAGAAATACACGAAGGCTCTGGAATAAATACAGGGAACTTCAGGATCAAGAAAGCCTAGATTCTTACAAAGAATCACAAAGAAGGTACAAGTCAGAAGTCAAAAAGGCTTCTAGGAAATCTTGGAGACAGTTTTATGACTCCACTGAAAGTCAACATGAAGCGGCAAGGCTTCATAAAATTTTAACCTTGGATAGAAGGGCAAGGCTGGGCTCACTGAAGTTTCCTTCGGGTGGATACACATCCACAGAGAGGGAGACCCCGACCTTACTGCTTGATGCCCACTTTCCAGGTTCGGTAGTCACGAATAGTGAGGTAGAATCGAGCGGATCCTTCAGACCCGATAAAAGTGGCTGAAAGGAAGCCGCAGAGATTGTTACCCCAAAAAGGGTTAAGTAGGCATTAGAATCCTTTGCCCCTTACAAAAGCCCAGGGGTGGATGGGATCTTCCCGACACTTCTTCAGGAAGCGGGGGGGCGGGGGTCCTTATACCATACCTGGTCAGAATCTTTAGAGCCTGTCTCACTATAGGGTACATGTACTCCTTGTGGTGTCAGGCGAAGGTGGTGTATATACCTAAACCCGGAAGGTCTTCATATACTAGACCTAAGGATTATAGACCCATTAGTCTAACGTCTTTTCTACTTAAGACCTTGGAAAGACTGGTGGATAGACATATCAGGGAGAAAGTATTAAGAGACTTTCCCCTGCATTCTCATCAACATGCATATCAACCAGGGAAGTCAGTTGAGACGGCACTACACCAGCTAGTTTCTAGGCTGGAGAGTGCCTTGGATCAGCAACAACTTGCTATGGTTGTATTCCTAGATATAGAAGGGGCCTTTAACTATACATCTTTGGGTTCCATAGACGTAGTCTAGAGAGAAGAGGAGTGAGCAGCAGGCTCATAAAATGGATTATGGCCTCACTGCAGGGCCGTCAAGTTCTGTTTACCCTCAACGCTGTAATGTTGAGAGCTAATATAGACAGGGGGTGTCCACAGGGAGGAGTTTTATCACCAACATTATGGTGTCTGGTAGTGGATGAACTACTTACCAGGTTAAACGTTGGAGGAATATACGCCCAAGGCTATGCAGATGACATAAGCCTGATGGCAGTAGGAAATTTCCCCGGCACAGTTTCCGAGCTCGTACAGAGCTCTCTACGTAGGGTGGAAAGATGGTGCCACGAGACAGACTTGTCGGTTAATCCCGATAAGACGGAGCTCGTGGTATTTACCAGGACGAGGAGGCTAGACGGACTGTCAGAGCCTTTCCTATTTGGGAAAAAATTAGTTAAGACCTCAGTTAAGTACCTTGGGGTAATCCTTGAGGCAAGACTGAGTTGGAAGAAACATATAGATTATAAGGTGGATAAGGCTTGCAAGATTATGTGAGCCTGTCGCAGGGCCATCAGGAAGACTTGGGGCCTAAGACCTAAGGTGGTCCAGTGGCTCTATATCTCTATTGTACAGCCCACGATCACCTATGCATCTTTAGTCTGGTGGCCAGGTTCGGAGAGTAAAACTGTGACCACCAAGTTAAACAGTGTCCAAAGACTTGCGTGTCTAGGAATAACAGGGGCACTGGATAATACACCATTATGTGCAATGGAGGCCATCCTAGGTCTTTCCCCCCTTACATTTATATGTAAAGGAAATAGCGGGAATGAGTGCCTAACGCCTCTGGTCACTCGGAGGATGGTCCTTCAAAAACCCGAATAGAGGTCATGCCTCTATTCTTACAAGGCTTCACCAGACTTGCCCTATGACAATGATGATCGGGGATCTGATGAAGCCTAGCTTTAACTTGAATTATAAATTTACAGTGGTGATACCCACAAGGGAGGAGCGGGCCGCGGATGCTGGGGCCCGTCTTAAGTCTGGGGGCTGTACTTGGTACACAGATGGCTCGCGGATGGAGACGGGCACAGGCGCCGGGGTCTGGGGGCCTAAGACAAGGCTCTCCCTTCCTATGGGTAAATATGCTACTGTTTTCCAGGCCGAAGTATACGCAATACTAGCCTGTGCTGTATATATATGGAATATGCCTGGACACAGAAGACGCATCACTATTTGCAGTGATAGCCAGGCAGCGCTAAAAGCACTATGTGCAGTTAAAACAACATCAAAACTGGTATGGGAATGCCAAAGGATGTTAGATCAGCTGTGTGAATTTAGCTCAGTTACCCTATTATGGGTCCCTGGGCACACAGGTATCAGTGGAAATGAAGAAGCTGACAAACTAGCAAAACAAGGCTCAAAAGGTTCTTTCAGAGGACCAGAGCCCTTCCTGGGAGTGTCACTCCGAAGCGTGAGACTGGTAATATCCCAGTGGACAAACCAGTCTCACTTAGATATTTGGAAGAGGTTAACTATAGCAAGGCAGGCACGTGAACTTATCAAAGGGCCTAGCCAAAGCTATAAAAAGGTCCTAATGAATTTGAATAGGACCAGAATGAGAATGGTAGTTGACTGTTAACAGGCCACAATACCTTACAGAGACACCTACACATCATGAAAATCACCCAGGATCCGATGTGTAGAAGATGCGGTAAGGAGGAGGAGACCTCCGCGCATGTGTTATGTCAGTGCGAGGCTCTTGCAAGCACTAGACATCGATACCTTGGCTCACATTTTGTGAGCCTGGAAGACATCAGGAATGCCAATATCCGGACACTGGTATCCTTTATAGGAGCACTAGGGCTCGACTAGGCAAACCCGTTTAAGGGGCACAAAGGGTCTTCATAGACCTACGTGTGGAGCTCTGCGAAGACAGGGCTCACCCATTTCTTATCTATCTATCTATCTTATAACTTACTCAAAAGGCGCACGCACGTGCGAGCGCGCACACACTCTCTCCCTCTCTCTCTTACTTACGACAGTATTTGTTTCAGTCTTTTCACCTCTTTCTCCAGTTCTTCTGTCTCTTCCTTAGCACTCAGCATAATGCATAGTTTCTTGAACTCTATATATTTTATATCTTCTGTTGCTAACTTTCCTTTGGCTGCGATGTTATCTGTACTCTTTTTATAATTTTCTAAAGTTTCATTTCTCAATGTTGATGCATTTTTGACTTATGGATCATCTTTTTCGAAACACTGACAGCTAATACTACACCAGCTGCAGATACTGCATCATACACCAGACACTGTGCAATCAAGCTATTTTCATGAAGATTCTCTACTAGGCATTGTTTGTTTATTGAAAAACCTCTTTCTACAGTAGTGTTGCCTTGAAACAAAACAAGTACTTTTTGTGTGAAGTGAATCAGTTCTTTTGAACCATTGTGTTGAAAATAGGCGGTGCTAAAAAACTGACCAATCGATCAGTTCGTTTTGCAATATCAGCTTCCACAGAAGATAATTTTTTGTCTCAACAAGCACTTCTAATGCAGCAGTTACTCTGCAGGTCCTAATATACGAATTGGTCAAAATTGCAGGATTGAAGCAGCTGGCACCTCTAACAAACTTGAAAGCAAGAGGGCTTTTGACAATAATCTTCATACAAATATCAATCAGAAATTTTCTGTAGTCTGCATTGAACTGAAGAACTTGCACATCTTTTATTCCCTTACCTTTTAAAGGTGCTGAGGCTGCAAATTCAATGTCAACAGCATGGAAGGACTCGAGGTTTTTCTGTTTTCTTCAAATCAATCTAGAGAAGTGTCTTACTAGTATTTGCTGACTCTAAAACCTGGTTCTTTACACTTCCTCCAACAGGTGTTCAAGCATAGTACTCAGATCAGAGAACATAAAAGGCAAATAAAGATCATTACTCTGATAGTTGGAGAGATACTGTTCTAGTTCTAAGGAAACAGAACGCATGAATCCCAACTGTGCTGGGAGCACATCATTTCTTACAAAGCTTTTTATAATTACAAAGTTTTATGATACAGGAGGTTTTTCCTCAAAAGCATCAACATAGGGACTTTTTAATACATGGCAGCATTTCCACAGCTCTTTCAATAACTTTTGAGTTTTTGACCCATCTGATAGAGCAGAACTTCAGACGAAGGAGATGTGATCCTTTTACGCATTTGTAATCTGCACGTCTACTTGGAAAGTCCATGAAGAAGTAATACAGCTCCAGATCTAAAAGAGAATCACCTAAGTAATTCTTTAGATCATTCTGCAGCATCTTTTTCGCATCCAAACCAGTGTCTTTCAATTTTTGCAAAAATGTCATCAGAAGGTCCTCAACAGTAGCATGACCTAAAAATGCAGATGTAAGATATCTTGTTTGAACTAAGTTTCCTTCCCAAAATCTAACAGCCATATCCATTTTACCCTTCTGAGCAACAGAATTTATATTTTCATTGAAAGAAATACAAAAGCAAGGACACTCTTTAACCAAGTTTGTCAGTTCTTTTTGGAAGTATGGACCTAGTCCATATGTAACTAGGTATTCAAGTTTATCCTTGTACAACTTGAACGTCTTCGCAATTTTGCTCTCAGGAAACATGATTTTAAAAAGATCGCTACAAATGCCAAAACTTCTACCAGAAGAATAGGTCCCAACTTGAGTAATAGCCCACAATATGTCTGCAGTAATAACTTCATCCTTGATGATAAAATAGTTAAGAGTGCTTCTAGGCATAACAAAAGTATGCTTATCATTAACAACTGAAGTTAGCACTTCAAAAAGTTCAGCTTTCACTGGAACAGAGTTCGTAGTTGATGGAGCAGCATTCACAAGAACAGAGTCTGTAGTTGCTTCCCGGGCAGGTATTATATGAAACAGTTTCTTGCTGGAACTTCAAGAGTTTACTCTTTCATTGTGGCTTTTGCCTTTGGCATGAGATTGAACTGAAGACACCCAAAATGTTGCTAATGTCAAAACTAGTCCTACACAAAGAGCAATACCATTCATAGTTATCACTTTCCACTCTCTGAAGCCAATTCCAATCTGAATTTATTGTTGAAAGAAGTCTTTCCTCTTATTTTATTCATTGTCTCTGAAAAATAAGTGCAACACCAATATAAATACACACATAAATCAATATAGACTATTATGCCTTTCAGCGTTCAGTCTGCAAGTCTCTGTGAAATTACTAAACGTCGCCACAATTCTCTACAGTATTAGCAGAATATGGGAAGTTTGTGACTGTCTACAATGCAAAGAGATGCTGAGTGTGCTGTAGCCACATTTTGTTCTATACCTCTTATCTTAAAATTGTTAAAAACTGAATCTCACCACTGTCGTCTTGTCTCCCTCTACTTCTCTTACCCTCCACAACATAGTCCATTATTCTCCTAGGTAACCTATCTTCCTCCATTTGCCTCACATGACCCCACCACCGAAGCTGGTTTATGCGTACAGCTTTATCCATCAAGTTTATTCCTAACTTAGACTTTATCTCCTCATTCCGAGTACTCTCCTGCCATTGTTCCCAACTGTTTGTACCAGCAATCATTCTCGCTACTTTCATGCCTATTACTTAAAACTTATGAATCAGATATCCTCAGTCCACCCAGCTTTCGCTCCCGTAAAGCAAAGTTGGTCTGAAAACAGACCGATGTAAAGATACAGTAGATTCGCCCGGGAGCTTGGCGGTAAAACGCCGATGACGACAGGGATGATACCGTCAGACCACACTATCTACACTAATGCCTACGACTGTAGGGAATTAAAATTTGTGAGTGTGCATAACTACCCTATTCATAGTAATTCTTCCTGAATGTAATAAGCCAAAAATACTCCATATTAACAGTAGAAGTGTTAAAAATAAGCTAAACAAATTAGAAATACTGCTCCATATCTTAGGTGAAGTCTATGTCTTGGTTATATCCGAAACCTGGGTTAAAAGCAACGAGGCCAAATATTACAATTTAAGTAACTACTCATGTTTGTTTGCTCACAGATATACACAAGGGGGTGGTGGGTCAGGGATATTTATCCAAAAAAGTGGGAATTTAAAATTCTTAACAAATGTGAAATGAAACACAGCTTGATCTGGGTTGAGATTTGGGGAGACATCTCAGCTGGTAATTCCAATTCAGATAGTCTGCATATAATTGGAGGATACAATCCTGTGAGGGGCAATGCAACGTCACTTTTAACATCTTTGGAAAATTTCCTTTCTCAGACTAACAATACTCCTTGTTTTTTTTATTGGTGATACAAATATTGAGACTTTTACTGAATATCATTTAAAAAAGCAGTATATAAATATCCTTTCATGCTATGGGTTCACACTGTGTAACAAAATTTATGCAACACGCACGACTGACAAATCATCAACTCTTCTGGATCATGTAGCAGTTAACACAGATAAAATATATTTCACAGTTTCGAACGTAGATAATGACATAAGTGATCATAACATCCTTATCACAGATATGGTATGGCCACACAAGAGAACCTACTGTATATCCAAAACAATACTTTGACTTTACCCTTAAAATAAAGGGATAAAATTAATTTAAATAACACTAATTTCCTGCCAGAGAATGCAACACATTCTGCCCAGGAATTTAAGATGAACCACATGTACAACTCCCTTATTACTCAAAAGCAAAAAAACACAAATAGAGGCAAACACCATACCATGAAGAAGAAAAACGCATTCAAAATAGAAGTGGCAACTCCCTGGATAACATCTGAATTGATAAAACTTGTTAAGCGACGGAACACTCTTCACTCTAAAGATTGGGCAACACAAAGATAATATTCCTTTGAGAGAGAAATACATTAAATGTAGAAATTCAGTAACGTTCTTAAAAAGAAAACTTAAGACAAATTATTATTCAAAAAAATTAAACGCGTATGATAAAAATCCTAAGAAAACGTGGGAAATTTTGAATGAAATTATATATAACAAAAAGCACAGCTCAGAAACTTGCAAAACTCTTGTCAACAAGGAATGTGGTAATTAATGATAAACAAGAAATTGCTAACGAATTCAATAAGTATTTTACATGCATAGCCGATAATATTGCATCTCAGATAACCACATGATATCACAGATCTGAATAGTAACCGCCAGCATGAATCCCTTTTTTTATATCCAACAGATAACGTGGAAGTCAAATGTATAATTAAGAATTTAAAAAGTAAAAAAAGTTGCGGAGTAGATGGGATTACAGCTACTATGATCAAAAGTTTTGATGAACAGCTAATAACTAAGCTTGTTACATTAATTAATTAATCCAAGTCAACTGGGGTCGTACCACAGGCTTTAAAAATTGCTAATGTTATCCCGATTTTCAAAGGAGGGAACACTAGTAACGCAGGGGACTATAGACCTATATCCATACTACCCATCATTTCCAAAATATTAGAAAGCATTATAAAGGTAAGACTAATGGCTTTTCTTAACAAACACAGATTTTTTTATCGATCCCAGTATGGCTTCAGGGAGAATTCCAGCACAGAACTCGCAGTTACTGATCTTGTGTCGATGCTTCGGGAAAGCGTTGACGGTAACCGGATTGCGGCCGGATTGTTCATTGATCTTGCTAAAGCTTTCAACATGGTAAATCACGAAATTCTGTTATCTAAATTAGAAGATGCTGGAATTCGTGGTGTTGCATTAGAGTGGTTCCACAGCTACCTTAGCGAAAGAAAGCAATTTGTTTCCTTCAATAATTATCAGAGCACGGACAAGGAGGTGAATTGTGGGGTTCCACAAGGGTCTATCTTGGGCCCTACCTTGTTTCTGATATACATAAATGATATAAATATTCTAAATTTAAAGGGTAAAATTATGCTTTACGCAGATGACATAAATGTATTCTACACTGGTGACAAAGTGGACTCGGTGATCAATAATATGCAAGAAGACACCATCGCAATAAACAAGTGGCTCAGTATCAATAAATTAACTATGAACGTCAAATAAAACTAAATATATGATTATAACTAAGACGAGTATAAAAAATATTAATCATTCAAAGATATATATTAACAACATGGAAATGGTGAGGTCGATCACTTTAAATATCTGGGTCTAATAATAGATAAACATTTAAGCTGGGTAGAGCATGTTGATTACATTGCAAAAAAGATAGCCCCAGTATCTGGGCTTTTGAGAAGATTAAGATATATTGTCCGTAGGAAAGTTCTACTTGCAGTATAGTACTCACTCATCCACAGTCACTTACAATACCTAAACGTAATTTGGTCTCGTTGCAGAAAGACAGTCCTTCATGAACTTATGGTAATACAAAATAGAGCAATCAAAAATATCCGGAATCTTCCTTTTGACACACCCACTTGAGTTCTATACACTAATAGTAAAATCATGCCCTTATCTATGTGCACTGCTTTTAGATCATCAATATTTATTCACAAAAAAAAAAAAAAAAAAAACTAAACAGTGTCCTGCACAATAGTAACTTCACTTCACCCTGAATTCAGACATTCATAATTATAACACACGACAAACAGGTGACATAGCTCTCTTTCAAATACACTCGTATAAGTACGGCAATTGTAGCTTTAAGCTCTCAGCCATTCAATCATATAATCATCTTCCAAGAGATTTAAAATCAGTTTCCAATCTGTCATCTTTCAAAATTGAATTAAAGAAAGTACTATGGAATCAGTACCTAAGTAAGTAGATGACTTTCTTGATAAGACTTTGTGTAATGGTAACGTAAAGGAAATATTTGGAGTAACGTTCATTATAACAAATTTATATATTTATTTGCAGCCAATGTATATGTATCATATTAATTTTAGACGCTAAACAAATTGTATTGTACAATTCCTGTATATGAGCCTTTGGCTCATTGGAATTAATTAATAAAGTAATATACATATATACGATGTAGATGATATAGATGACGTAGAGCTGACTTCCTTCTTACAGAATACTGTTGATCGCAAATAAATAAATAAATAAATAAATAAATAAATAAATAAATAAATACATAAATAAATAAATAAATAAATAAATAAAAAAATAAATAAATAAATAACAATGGATGAATAATATTATATGCATAATATAGGCTACTTGAAGTACAGCATATAATATACTGCATCCATTGTTATTATAGGCCTACTTGAGGTATTGCCAAAAAAAAAAAAAAAAAGAGAGGAAAAGGCAACAGAAACTGAAAACAGTATTAGTGGAAAATGGGAAGTTTGTAACTGTCTACAATGCAAAGAGAGATGCTGGGGGATGAGGGCTTCACGTCTCGATGCCGGGTTATTAGAGAAAATCAAAAGTTATTATTCTAGTAACTGTACTGTTACTACTGTACTATATAAGTATTACTTTTAAATAAAATCACTAAGTTATAATGCCAACCTAAATAATTATTCTTATTACCTGGACTTTTGGAGTGCAAATATCCAATGTAGATTATAAAGAATGATAATATTTGTTCTGGTATATTTTATTATTTTTTCCAGTATATGGTGCAAAATTCCAGTATATTTCCAGTACCTATAATAAATGCCAGTACTTCCAGTATCAGTAGACACCCTCAGCAATAGTCCAGGAGCAATTTTTTTCACATCATGATCATCATAAAATATAAAAATTGAGTTATGTCTATGTGAAATATCTTTTTTCTTTTAGTGTAATTAAAATTTGTCAAAACCCACACACCACTTCTTTTATAGTAGTATTTTAAAACTGAGATAACTGGCCTGAGGAGCATTTTATACATACCTAAAAAAGTGTTAAAAAAATTGTTAAATTTTTAATATCTCAAAAACTGTTGTTGATAGAAACTTGAAACTTTGTATGTTGTATCATATTGATACCGACATAAAATGAGCATAATTCTGAAGTGAAAGGATGAAAATTGTAGATTTTAAGATATTAAGAAACTGATCTGATTAGTATTAAATGAGGTGGAATCAGAATTATTTCCTTTCAAGGTTATTATATGATATTGGTGTTGACACCAAACAGTGAATATGAGAGTAATCAACTGAAGTACAATATTCTAGTTTACATTTCTTAATTTGTTTCTTCTTTGAATAACAAAACGAATAGTGACATACAGAATAATGGGATTGGATTGTTGGATGCGCTAGCGAGTGGTTGGCTGTTCCAAGAGCTCCGTGTTATCTCAGAGACAAAGTAGTTAATAATGAGAGAGAGAGAGAGAGAGAGAGAGAGAGAGAGAGAGAGAGAGAGAGATATTTAGCTCCACAAATAATTGTGTTTGGTGTTTATTTGTAGTAATCTGCGATTAGTAGCATTTATTTACAGTTTTCACACTGAGTAGTTCCGTAGGCGTTCGCTAGACTACAACCGGTAATTTAGGTCTGCGTGAAAGAAGATATATCTTTCTTTTTAATAGTATTATTAAAATATCAATAGGTCTGTTGATAAAATACGGTACTTACAAAGACGGGATATTAAAAAGAATCGTGACTTCGGCAGCGGTTATATCTATTAGTGCAGGCATTTGACAGGGTACCGTATTTCAAATAGCAGTTCAACGGTCGCATCTATCATGAAGGTAATAACTTCTTTTAATAATGCAATACTGTTGCAAATTTTGTTTAAAGAAAGGATTTCAACAGAATAGACAGTATTTCACTGGCGAAATAGTTAACAGTCGTAACTGTCATTGATTATTGTCGCTCTTCTTATTCAAATATTGGCATTGTTGGCAACAGTCTGTGAACAAAGGGTGTTGTGTATCAAGAAAATATAAATAAAAATCAGCTGATTCTTGTATTCCGATCATTGTAGTTCTGAGTAGGCAGTTAAAGTATCCGTAATTTTTATTTCACACCCTCGACATTTCAGTATTCATGAGCGGTTAGCTAATAATCAAGTTCCCACCGTACATTCCAATAATTGCAATTTAAGTCACTGGCGTAATTTACACAGAAATACTTTTGAGAAATTATTGTAAACCACCTCATATTTTTCAACATTTAAGGACACTTTTATTCTTCGTCCCGCGGAGTAGGAAAAATAATAGTAATCCACCATCTGTAAAGATCACATAACCGCATTTCAGTTGATTGTAGTGTAGATACAGTATATTAGATAGTAACTTGCCTGTTATATTTGTGTGTATTTTTGTGCAAACGGCACGTTTCATTTCTATTACAGCATAGTAGGACAAGTAGTACTAATATTAATCTGTATACGTGTTTAACTTTGTTGGTAATCTTTCAGTACCTACCGGTAGCTCTTGCGAATATCTAAATTTAGGCCTAATTGGAATTTTCATTCCTATTTGTGCTTAGTAAGAAGCTAGGATACGTCTGAACATAGTTTTAACATTATTGTAGTGTAGTATAGTAACTTATTAGAAATTAGAGTGCCTATTCTATAATTTTGAGTAATTTTGCGAATTTCGAACTTTAATGGTAATTTTCTTTTCTGTTTTTGCTTGGGAATAACCTGTTGTAAATAGAATACGTCTGAACGTAGTTTAAAATTACTGTAGTGTATTGTAGTATCTGTACTTCGTCTGAAAGTAGTTTAAAATTATTGTAGTGTATTATAGCATCTTATTAGAAAGTAGTGTGTTTATTCTATTACTGTGAAATATTTGTATAGTATAGTACCGTTTCTGTGGTATCTGTAGTAACTCTCTTACTAAAATTCTGATGTTGTAATTACGGTAGAATTAACTGCAATTAAGAATTGTGTAATTCTTGTGTATTTTTCTCTGTTTCCAGTAATTAACAGCAATTTTCATCGTGTTAGCATGTTGTCGGAATAAAAATAGTACAATTAAGTAGTATTGTAGTGTAGTAGTAGCCTATATTAAATAACTTACTGTCATGTGTTCTTTGTGAACTAACCTAGACAATATTTCTTTCCTTTCATTTTTATTTTGCACAGAATAAGTTATCTTATTTTTCCTTTTCTTTTCGTTATTTAGTAAAAAAATGACTAAGCAATGCGAGTGTAGGAACTGTGGGTGTGGCCAGACATTAAGGAGCTTGAGGGAGATAATTAGAATTCTCTCAGAGGACAGGAAGGAAAGTAGGCCTCCAAACAATGCACAGGATACAGTAGGTGTAATATAGGGATTGGAAGGAAATGGGGGGAATTGTGGAAGACAGGTGGTCTAATGTTTTAAGTGGAAGGAGATTGCAGGCTAAGGGCTCCATTCAGGATCAAAATTCAGGACAGGTGTCGATGAGAAATCGGAACGAGTCACTGCAGGTAGAACAACCGAGGGAAGATGAGGAACAGGGAACTGTTGCTGAGAAGTTTGGAAGTAGGAGAAAGGGAAGAGCTAGGAAAGGGAAGTTTGGAGTAGTGGATAGGAAAAGACAGGTGGAACAGGGTCATGGGTTGGAGAAAAGGGAGGAGGAAGTAGCTTCTGCAGCTGTCAGGAAAGATAGGACTGACCAGGAGGGGAGGGGATCAAATGAGGTGGGTAGGGTTGAGGCTCTGGTCATGGGGGATTCTATCGTTAGACAAGTCGGGAAAGTGTGTGGAGGAAAGGGTACCAGGGTAGAGTGTTATCCAGGAAATACGTTAAGGCAGATGCTGAGGAAAGTAGAAGAGAAGGAGGAGGGAAAGGAGAAGTGGTAGTGTTTCACGTTGGTACTAACAACGTAAGACAAGCAGGTGTAAGTACCAACATAGTTGGTGATGTGTGAGATCTGGTAAATGCAGCACGGATGAAGTTTAAGGAAGTGGAGATTGCTATCAGTGGAATACTGTGTAGGAGGGATACTGACTGGAAGGTGATTGGGGATTTAAATGAGACTATGGAGTGGGTATGTGGGAAACTGGGAGTGAAATTTCTAGATCCTAATGGGTGGGTAGGAGATAGGGATCTGCGCTCAGATGGCCTTCACTTAAACCGCAGTGGTACATATAAGTTAGGAAATTTGTTTGGAAGGGTTATAGGGAGGTACATTCAGGGAAATAGGGTGCGCTAGGGAGCGGTGATAAGGGAACAGGGAACTGGAAATCAAGTAGGGATGACATAAAACTGTTAGTGCTCAACTGTAGAAGTACTGTAAAGAAAGGAATAGAATTAAGTAATTTAATAGATATATACTTACCAGATATTGTAATAGGAGTTGAATCATGGCTGAAAAATGATATAATGGATGCAGAAATTTTCTCACTGAACTGGAGGGTGTATCGTAGAGATAGGATAGGAATGGTAGGAGGGGGAGTATTCATTCTCGTGAAAGAAGAATTTGTAAGCTACGAAAAAGTTAAAGATGACAAGTACAAAATTCTAGGGGTAAGGCCCATTTCTAAAGATAATAGACAACTTGATGTCTTTGTAGTGTACAGACCAGAAAAGCGTAGCGCAGATGCTGATTCAGAATTATTTGATAAGATAATCACCTATGTGGGAAACGATAATGAAAGGAACGTGATCGTAGCGGGTGATCTCAATTTACCAAATGTCAATTGGGAAGGTAATGCGAACGACAGGAAGCATGACCAACAAATGGCAAATAAGGGAAGGGCACCTGATTCAGAAAGTGATGGAACCAACTAGAGGGAAGAATATCCTGGATGTGGTGCTGGTAAAGCCAGATGAGCTCTATAGAGAAACCGAAGTAATAGATGGTATTAGTGATCACAAAGCTGTTTTGGTGGTAATTAAAAATAAATGTGAAAGAAAGGGAGGTCGTAAAAGTAGGACTATTACGCAGTACCATATGGCTGATAAAACAGGCATGATGGAGTTTTTAATAAGTAACTATGATCGGTGGAAAATGATAAATAAAAATGTAAACAGACTCTGGGATGGGTTTAAAGCAACTGTTGAGGAATGTGAAAATAGGTTTGTACCTTTAAAGGTGGTAAGGAATGGTAAAGATACACTAGGGGCCTATATTATAACAGGGAAGTAAAGAGACTAAGAAGGAGGTGCAGGTTGGAAAGAAATAGAGTTAGAAAAGGCTGTGGAAGTAAGGAGAAATTGAAGGAACTTACTAGGAAATTGAATCTAGCAAAGAAGTCAGCTAAGGATAACATGATGGCAAGCATAATTGGTGGCCACACTAATTTTAGTGAAAAATGGAAGAGTATGTATAGGTACTTTAAGGCAGAAACAGGTTCCAAAAAGGACATTCCAGGAATAATTAATGAAAAAGGGGAGTGTGTATGCAAGGATCTTCAAAAGGCAGAAGTATTCAGTCAGCAGTATGTAAAGATTGTTGGTTACAAGGATAATGTCCAGATAGAGGTGACTAATACTAAAGAAGTATTAAAATTTACCTATGACAGCAATGATATTTACAGTAAGATACAAAAGTTGAAAACCAGAAAAGCAGCTGGAATTGATAAGGTTTCGGGGGATATACTAAAGACAATGGGTTGGGATATAATACCATATCTGAAGTACATACATACATACATACATACATACATACATACATACATTATCATTATAGACTGTTATGCCTTTCAGCGTTCAGTCTGCAAGCCTCTGAGAATTTACTAAACGTCGCCACAATCCTCGATTTGCAACTAGTGTTGTGGCCTCATTTAGTTCTATACCTCTTATCTTTAAATCGTTAGAAACAGAGTCTAACCATCGTCGTCTTCGTCTCCCTCTACTTATCTTACCCTCCATAACAGAGTCCATTATTCTCCTAGGTAACCTATCCTCCTCCATTCGCCTCACATGACCCCACCACCGAAGCCGGTTTATGCGTACAGCTTCATCCATCGAGTTCATTCCTAAATTACCTTTATCTCCTCATTCCGAGGTCCCTCCTGCCATTGTTCCCACCTGTTTGTACCAGGAATCATTCCTGCTACTTTCATGTCTGTTACTTCTAACTTATGAATAAGATATCCTGAGTCCACCCAGCTTTTGCTCCCATAAAGCAAAGTTGGTCTGAAAACAGACCGATGCAGAGATAGTTCCGTCTGGGAGCTGACTTCCTTCTTACAGAATACTGCTGATCGCAACTGCGAGCTCACTGCGTTAGCTTTACTACACCTTGATTCAATCTCACTTACTATATTACCATCCTGGGAGAACACACAACCTAAATACTTAAAATTTTCTACCTGTTCCAGCTTTGTATCACCAATCTGACATTCAAATCTGTTGAATTTCTTATCTACTAACATCATGTTCGTCTTCGAAAGGCTAATTTTCATACCATACTCATTTCACCTATTTTCAAGTTCCAAGATGTTAGACTGCAGGCATTCGGCACAGTCTGCCATTAAGACCAAGTCGTCAGCATAGGCCAGACTGCTTACTACATTTCCACCTAACTGAATCCCTCCCTGCCATTTTATACCTTTCAGCATATGATCCATGTAAACTACAAACAGCAAAGGTGAAAGATTACAGCCTTATCTAACTTCTGTAAGTACCCTGAACCAAGAACTCATTCTACCATCAATTCTCACTGAAGCCCAATTGTCAACATAAATGCCTTTGATTGATTTTAATAATCTACCTTTAATTCCACAGTCCCCCAGTATAGAGAACATCTTTTCCCTCGGTACCCTGTCATATGCTTTCTCTAGATCTACGAAACATAAACACAACTGCCTATTCCTCTCGTAGCATTTTTCAATTACCTGGCGCATACTGAAAATCTGATCCTGACAGCCTCTCTGTGGTCTGAAACCACACTGGTTTTCATCCAACTTCCTCTCAACGACTGATCGCACCCTCCCTTCCAAGATGCCTGTGAATACTTTGCCTGGTATACTAATCAATGAGATACCTCGATAGTTGTTGCAATCCTTCCTGTTCCCTTGCTTATAGATAGGTGCAATTACTGCTTTTGTCCAATCTGAAGGTACCTTACCAACACTCCACGCTAATTTGACTACTCTATGAAGCCATTTCATTCCTGCCTTCCCACTATACTTCACCATTTCAGGTCTAATTTCATCTATTCCTGCTGCCTTATGACAATGGAGTTTATTTACTATCCTTTCCACTTCCTCAAGCATAATTTCACCAACATCATTTTCCACCTTCCCATAAGCTTGACTGTTTGCAACACCACCATGATGATTTCCTTTTACATTGAGAAGATGTTCAAAATATTCCCTCCACCTCTCCAGTGATTCCCTGGGATCTGTTATGAGTTCACCTGAATTACTCAAAACACTGTTCATTTCCTTTTTCCCTCCCTTCCTAAGATTCTTTATTACTGTCCAGAAAGGTTTCCCCTGCTGCTTGACCTAGCCTTTCCAGGTTATTACCAAAATCTTCCCATGACTTCTTTTTGGATTCAACAACTATTTGTTTCGCTCTGTTTCTTTCATCTACGTACAAATCCCTGTCTGCCTCGGCCCTTGTTTGGAGCCATTTCTGATAAGCCTTCTTTTTACGTTTACAGGCTGCTATCACTTCATCATTCCACCAAGATGTTCGCCTTTTCCCATCTTTACACACAGTTGTTCCTAGGCATTCCCTTGCTGTTTCTACTACAGCATCCCTGTATGCCATCCATTCACTTTCTATATCCTGAACCTGCTTACTGTCTACTGTTCGAAACTTCTCACTAATCATATCCATGAACTTCTGTCTAATTTCCTCGTCCTGGAGATTTTCTACCCTTATTCGTTTGCAGACAGATTTCACTTCCTCTACCCTAGGCCTAGAGATACTTAGTTCACTACAGATCAGATAATGGTCTGTATCATCGAAAAATCCCCGAAAAACTCGTACATTCCTAAAAGATTTCCTGAATTCAAAGTCTGTTAAGATATAGTCTATTATGGATCTGGTACCCCTAGCCTCCCATGTGTAGCGGTGAATAGCCTTATGCTTGAAGAATGTATTCGTAACAGCTAAACCCATACTAGCACAGAAGTCCAGCAAACGCTTCCCATTTCCATTAGCTTCCATATCTTCCCCACATTCACCAATCACCCTTTCGTATCCTTCAGTTCTATTCCCAACTCTCGCATTGAAATCGCCCATTAGCACTATTCTATCCTTGCTGTTGACCCTGACTACGATGTCACTCAATGCTTCATAAAACTTGTCAACTTCATCCTCATCTGCACCCTCACATGGTGAATACACGGACACAATTCTTGTCCTAATTCCTCCCACTGACAAATCTACCCACATCATTCGCTCACTTACGTGCCTAGTAGAAACTATGTTGCGTGCAATGGTATTCCTGATAAAGAGCCCTACCCCAGACTCTGCCCTTCCCTTTCTAACACCCGTCAAGTACACTTTATAATCTCCTATCTCTTCCTCCTTTTTCTCCCCTTGCCCGAATATCATTTACTCCTAGCACATCCAGATGCATCCTCTTTGCTGACTCAGCCAGTTTTACTTTCTTCCATAAGCCCCATTAATATTGATAGCTCCCCATCGAATTCCATTTCGTTCGCCAAGTTGTTTCCAAGGAGTCCCTCGCCTGTCAAATGGGAGTGGGACTCCATTACTCCCATAGGTCCGAGGCTTGCTTAAAGTGTTCTGAGCTCGGTAAATTCATGAAGCAGGATGCTGCCCTACTTGCACATACTCCAAGTGAGGATCTCTCCTCTAACGGGTTATGGACCACCGGTGAATTGTGTAGTCCTAGCCGCCTGAGCACAAGGAGGGCCACGACTCAGAATATGTCCGAGATGCCCACTCCCATTCCATAGCAACTGGTATCCCGACTCTCAGGACCACTTACTAGGCCACTCAGCCGTTGCCCATGGTTCACGAACTAGGACGTGACTACAGTAACCCACAAACATGAACCATCTGAAGTACTTGTTTGATTATTGTTTGCATGAAGGAACTTTGCCAAATGAATGGAGAGTTGCTATAGTAGCCCCTGTATATAAAGAAAAGGGTGATAGACATAAAGCTGAAAATTACAGGCCAGTAAGTTTGACATGCATTGTATGTAAGCTTTGGGAAAGCATTCTTTCTGATTATATTAGACATGTTTGCAAAATTAATAACTGGTTTGATGGAAGGCAATTTGGGTTTAGGAAAGGTTATTCCACTGAAGCCCAACGTGTAGGATTCCAGCAAGATATAGCAGATATCCTGGATTCAGGTCAATTGGACTGTATGGGAGACTACTGGCAAAATTGAGTGCAATTGGACTAGACAAAAGAGTGACTGAATGGGTGGCTCTGTTTCTAGAAAACAGAACTCAGAGAATTAGAGTAGGTGAAGCTTTATCTGTCCCTGTAAAAATTAAGACAGGAATTCCTCAAGGCAGTATTATTGGACCTTTATGTTTTCTTATATATATCCATGATATGTGTAAAGAAGTGGAATCGGAGATAAGGCTTTTCGCAGATGATGTTATTCTGTACAGAGTAATAAATAAGTTATAAGATTGTGGGCAACTGCAAAATGACCTCGATAATGTTGTGAGATGGACAGTTGGCAATGGTACGATGATAAACGGGGATAAAAGTCAGGTTGTGAGTTTCACAAATAGGAAAAATCCTCTCAGTTTTAATTACTGCGTTGATGGGGTAAAAGTTCCCTTTGGGGATCATTGTAAATACCTAGGTATTAATATAAGGAGAGATCTTCATTGGGGTAATCACATAAATATGATTGTAAATAAAGGGTACAGATCTCTGCACATGGTTATGAAGGTATTTAGGGGTTGTAGTAAGGATGTAAAGGAGAGAGCATATTTGTCTCTGGTGAGACCCCAATTAGAGTATGGTTCCAATATATGGGACCCTTAACAGGATTACTTGATTCAGTAACTGGAAAAAATCCAAAGAAAAGCAGCTCGATTTGTTCTGGGCGATTTCCGACAAAAGAGTAGCGTTACAAAAATGTTGCAAAGTTTGGGCTGGGAAAACTTGGGAGAAAGGGGACGAGCTGCTCGACTAAGTGGTATGTTCCGAGCTGTCAGTGGAGAGATGGCATTGGAGGACATCAGTAGACGAATAAGTTTGGATGGTGTCTTTAAAAGTAGGAAAGATCACAATATGAAGATAAAGTTGGAATTCAAGAGGACAAATTGGGGCAAATATTCATTTATAGGAAGGGGAGTTAGGGATTGGAATAACTTACCAAGGGAGATGTTCAATAAATTTCCAATTTCTTTGCAATCATTTAAGAAAAGGCTAGGAAAACAACAGATAGGGAATCTGCCACCTGGGCGACTGCCCTAAATACAGATCAGTAGTGATTGATTGATTGAATGCAGATTATCACACCAAAACAGTTACAAATGTTCATTACTGGTGATAGTCCTTGATCATGTATCATTAGCCTCTACAGAGATATGTTACAACAAAAATAGTCATTCTTTTTAACATCCCAAGAGGGTAGGTCTAGGTGGCAGAACTGGAACATCGTCCCAATAAGTAACATGCCAGAACATGCTCCACTAGGCACAGAGATTGAAGTTCTTTTGTTCTTAGTGGCTATATCAATTGCTCTGATAATGCAACTACCTGTTTGTGGAAATCCCATGTATTGACACCAAGGTTAGAAATCCAACTTTGCGCGGTTCATTGGAATATTAACCCACAGCGAGTGACAATGACAAAACCACTGGTCTGGATTGGTTATACCCTTGGTCTGGAAAAAACCATTGACCTAGATTGGTTAGACAATCGGTCTGGACAAAACCACTGGTCTGGAAAGACATTTTCATGGTAAACAAAAGGGATCGTGGGGGCATAAACCCCAGGTTAGTCCACAAATTGGCATACAGACCTCTAGTATTCCCAGGAAGCACAACCTGTATCACCATTAATTTAAGAGTTTTCATTGTGGTGCAGATGGCAACAAAATGCATTTAAGTAAATAACTATGTTCAATTATGTGAAAGATACCATATGGCACAATTCAGCCAATAGCACCATTCGTTCATACACCTACTTTCCAGTAAGTTATATATTAACTGGGTCAATACTGAGAAAAGTATGGATTCCTTCTTTTTAAGAAGAGACATACATTCCAAATATGCTGTAGTTTTATTATACTTTACTATAAAAGGAAAGTAACTGTTAATGGCTGGTTGGTGGGCTCCCAGCAATGATAATGAACACTTCTATCTCCCCTACATGCCATACCAGGTAGGATTTATAAGATTTACCCTCCTAAGTTTCAAGACAAAGTGATTTTTTTTGTCTTCTAATATTTTGCTTTACGTCAAATCGACACACACAGGTCTTATGGGAACAATGGGATAGGAAAGGGCTAGGAGCAGGAAGGACGCGGCCATGGCCTTAATTAAGGTACAGCCCCAGCAATTGACTGGAGTGAAAATAGGAAACCACTGTAAACCACCTTCACGGCTGCCGGCAATAGGATTCGAACCCACTATCTCCCAAATGCAAGCTGACACCTACGTGCCCCAACGACAAAGTGTTGGCACGGTATTCCAGTTCTGCCGGCCTAGGTATAAAAATGAAGCAAGTCCTCCTGCGCTTCTTTATGGGAATGAGTACTGAATGATACAGTTTGTTGTAACCAAATCCATCAGGTAATACTAAGGAACAATTTAAGAAACAGCCTAAAAAGAAAGATATTTTATAATTTTTGAGACTGTATCCCATGTATTCACATCCTTTTCTGAAGTAAACTTTCTTTCTGTGTTTGGTCTTTTGCTGCCATTGAAAGGCGAACATATTCAAGCATGATATACATGATATCTGTCTTGAAATAGTGATTGCAGAAGTTCTGAAAGAAACTGATTTAAAGGAAAATGAAGTCTACAGACACGGAAGTAATGCCATTTCAAATGCATAATGTATGCAAGTATCAGACAAGTTATACAAAACCAAACCCCATGGTGCAACAGCCCCGGAGGACCATGGCCTACCAAACGACTGCTGCTCAGCCTGAAGGCCTACAGATTATGAGGTGTCACGTGGTCAGCATGACGGATCCTCTCAGCCGTTATTCTTGGATTCCTAGACCGGGGCCGCTATCTCACCATCAGATAGCTCCTCAATTTTAATCACGTAGGCTGACTGGACCTCGAAACAGCCCTCAGATGCAGGTAAGAATCCCTGACCTGGCCAGGAATTGAACCCGGGGCCTCTGGGTAAGAGGCAGGCACGCTACCCATACACCGCGGGGCCGTCAAGTTATACAGTGTAAGTGAAACTAAATTTAACTTTTCTTTATGGGTCTCTTATGCCCTCTGTTTGTACTGTGTGTAATAAAAATTTTCTTGCTATTGTTAGAGTTAATAATAATTATGAGATTGCCAATCACTTCTAAGTATTGATGAAAGTAAGGAAGTGATCCTGAGTTTACTGATATGCTACTGTAATAATTCAGTGTCACCAAACAACATACGCCTAGACCTATTTGATCAATATATCAATAGGTTCTCTTCTGGCAATGCATTAAGGGGTGTAAATTAATGGTCCTTATGTAGACACTACTATTGCATGTCTTTGTCTCATTCTGCAGTGAATTTCTCGATGCTTGCCAGGGACCCACCAACCTGTCCCTACAAGAATGTTTCTTACAGGATGAAAACGACCTACAGGAAGCATAATTCCTCAGTTACTTCCTTCAATCATTACCTGTTTACAGATACACGTATTCTCCATCAAGAGCAACAGAATCATAGTAAAATTCTTCATCCTCAGGAATGTGTGCATACCCATCCGTGTGTGGAAGAGAATAGTTGACGTTAATTCCGACTTCGACACAGTACAGTCTTTGACAGAAAACCATGCACTTTCAAATTGTCAAGACATGCACCTGTAACCATACTGTCTCTCACTTCGTCACTTGTCACATTTTGGCAACACTCCAGGGGATGCTACAGGCCTGCTAACCTGCGGATTATGCCCCCAGACCAACAATTTTGCCACTTTCCAGACCTAACCAGTCCAGTACGACGGTCCTGTTACTAGCCGGATGTAACTTATCCAGGCTATGTCCTACCCTATCAAGACCAATGGTCTTGTCCAAATCAATATTTTGTAGATGTAACATATTTTTCATCATCTTTCACATTATTCAGTAGCTATGTACAGTGTAATGCCGAAGATGGCAAGCCTCTGGTCGGAGCCGCCACTATGTTGGATCTAAAAACTACACTTCACAAACCAGGTACAGAATTTTTACCCATACTTCTGTTAAGGGACATAATTTGAGGACATTTTAGACACACTCCATTGTTTAGAAATAAATATATTCAACAATAAATTGGAGACAGAAGGGTAAATATGGATAGGCCTACCAATGCTCTCCAACCATACAAAGAGATAACTTATCCAAGTAAGACCGAAATGCACATTCCAAATCTGAAATATCCAATTATTGAACACTATCGATCTCCATTATTTTCTAGCATTTCATCTTTCCAAAAGAATGAGCACCTGCAACAACAAAGGAAAGGCAACGAAAATACAGGCTTACACTAAAACTAATCAAATCACCAGGGAAAGAAGTATATTTTCACTCAGGAGTTTGAGTTGCCTTTACAGAATATTAATACCATCAAAGTACTGTAAAAACTCTGACCTCACTAATGCATCTCAAAAAAAAAAAATAATAATAAAAGAGAAGCATAATTCCTCAGTTAGCCTACTTCCTTCAATCATTACCTGTTTGCAGATACACGTATTCTCCATCAAGAGCAACAGAATCATAGTAAGGTTCCTCATCCTCAGGAATGTGTGCATACCCATCCGGGTGTGGAAGAGAGTTAGTTGACGTTAATTCTGACTTCAACACAGTACAGTCTTTGACAGCAGTACTTTCTTCATCACTTCCCTCGACTTGTTTACATTTTGTATCAGAACACGACAGATTACCTTCACTAGAATGAGTGAGAGCATCTCCAGAAATTTCATCAACAAGTTTATCTAACGAAACACTGCTTCCGTATTCAAAATCTAACGATCGAAAACTACTTTCGGACTTAAGTCTATGAACTTTTTTCGGGGGAGGCCTCGGTGGAACTTTTTTGGTGGGATCCGATTTACCTTCGAGGGTATCCTTTTGGCCATCGCGTTTGGCCGCATTCAGTCCATTTACTTCTATAACTGTTACATAATTAGAAATGTTGGGGTGGGTATTACTTCGTGCTCGACGAACTTCTAATGCTTTACCAACGACTGAACTTCGGTCAGGTAAATCGCTACGTGATCGTATAACACGCGAGTCGGACAAAGAAATTGATAGTTCACTAACACACTGGTGAACCGAGTCTTTATTTACGGTGTCCGAAGCCTGGGCTTTAGACTCAGATGTATTTACACTACAGCAACCTGTAACACTTTCATCCAAAACTCCTGGCAAGTCAGTTTTACTATCACAGTCTTCAGCATCTGTTTCCTTATCCTTTGAACTGCCATCACTATCACTTTGAGCACGTGCTTTGTGTTCGGCAACGTCTAATAACAGTCTTTCCAAATATTCCACATAAAACTCCTCCTTTTCAAGTTCTTCCCTCAACACTGCTACTTTTTGTTTGTGTTTCGCGAGATTAGCTCTGACGTCTTCTTCCCAGGCTGCTGGTAAATCACTCCCGGGAAATCTCTGAACCCAAACGTTTCTGAAGTCACCAAACACACTCATTGCACTACCAAAAATCTACAATATTCATCTTAAATCGAAAGTTGGTCCCTGGCACAATACATCATCACACCCACAACCAACACCCGTGCCGCTGCCATGACACAACTCTCCATTCATCCTCTTTGCTCTCCACTTTCCGTCACTAAAGAGTAAATAAATAAGTGTTTACCACGATCATGGAGAAATAATAATCGACCATAAGTAAACAATAGAGCCATTTGCTGACAGCACACGTCAATCAATGAATCACTACTGATCTGCATTTAGGGTTTCGTCCAGGTGGCAGATTCCCCATCTGTTATTTTCCTAGCCTTTTCTTAAACAACTGCAAAGACATTGGAAATTGATTGAATATTGCCCTTGGTGAGTTATTCCATTCCATAAAGGCCGGTCTCCAGTGATTAACATTTAAAGGCCGGTCTCCACTGATTAACATTTAACACCAACATGTTAAATTTAACATGTTACAATTAACATGTATATTGTGATTGTGTCTTCCAAATGACTTTGCATGTTAACTCAGAATGTTGAGCTTAACACTTTTAACATGTTGGCGTGTTTTCCGCTCCAAGTGGTAAACATGTCAAATCAATTCGTTGTTCGTGAGATGTTGGTACAGCTTCGGTAACTTCTTTGCCGTTTCCATGTCAACAGATAGCCAAACGACGCAAACGATGTGCTTCTCATGAAGTAGGTTTATAGTTACAACACTCCGCAACACTCATTCCCTTTCATTCTCTTTCATCCTCTTTGTTACTAGCTACAAATACAGTACCGGTACGCGTGTCGTTCTCTCTGCACTATACTAAAATTTATAGTCAGAAATAGAGTGGGTGTGCAAAAAGCCAGCATTAAGTAAGGGCATATAACGATGTTGATGGGGGCGTTAAACCATGTGCAGACTCCTTCGAAAATGATTGTGAGTACAAGATGTTGATGGTGATTCATCTGTTGGATGGAGGCGATAAGCTATGTGCAGGATTCATCGGTAGGAGTAGACTATGTACCGGCACCGGGATTTACCCTCTCCCTACTGTTGTATATTACATTCTCAGGCAGTTTCGAACAACCAGAGGGTGTGCAAAAAGCCAGCATTAAGTAAGGGTATATAACGCTATTGATGGGGACGTCAAACCTTGTACAGGCTCCTTCAACAGGAGTAGTCTATGTGGCGGCACCGTGCAGGCTCTTTCGATAGGAGTAGGCTATGTGCTGGCACTGGGTTTTACCCTCTCCGTACAATCATAATATTTTATCTTAGGAACTTATACTAGAAGGAATTACCAACACGACTAAGAAAATGCTCTTTGAGTTACAAGTAGCTTATCATGCACGCAGTGTCCTCGCTGAAGGTTACTACAGCCAGAAGACTAGCGTACAATTTCAGTCAACACATGCATTCCTTACATCACTCTGACTGACTACACTGATACAACTTCAAAGACAGTGTTCTAAACAGCGGAACAAAAACCGAACAACAAATGATGTAACCCGGTGTGAGCACATAGACTGTTCCTAAAGCTTAACACTGTAAATGTTAGGAGCTCCTGTTTTACAGCTAGATGCGGTTCCTAACGTAACAGGACCGGAATTAAAAATCTGATTTACAGCCGAGTGCCCCTCCTGACGCAAGATTTAAATCGCAAGAATCTGTTTTACGGCTAGATGCCCTTCCTGACGCTGAAAGACCAGGATTTAGCCATTTACCCTTCCTGATGTGATAAGACTAGAATTTATTTCTTTTCGCTAAGTTACAAAAACATGTTAGGTGCAAGTTATGCTGAGCAAACAATCGCTATCTTACGCAAGCTGTTCTGAACTGTAATCTTGTTTTCTCTTAGAACGAAGGTGCACCCGAAACACATCAATCAATGTTCTGATCATATGTTGTATCGAGTAGAGTGTTCGATTATATTCTTAATCACTTCTTTTGTAATATAATCTACAAGCATTCGATAAAGCTATGCCTTGACAGAGCAGGGGAAAAGGTTCTTTTAGAACAAAGGTATTCCTTGACATGTTTTTTAAATTGTCCGCCACCACAAAGAATGCGTCACGGTGCTCTGTAGATTAAAGAAGGAGGATGCAGAATTTGCCACCACCACATTTCAACTAAAGAGTGCGTCACGGTGCACTCTCGATTAAATATGGCGGATGTGGAATCTACCGCCACCACAAAGAGTGCGGCACGGTGCTCTGTCGATTAAAGATGGCGGATGTGGAATTTGCCGCCACCACAAAGAGTGCGTCACGGTGCTCTGTAGATTCAAGATGGCGGATGACAGCTGTGACGTAGAAATTGCCTGCATGAGGGCAGCACGGTGCTCTCTTGATTAAAGGTGGCGGATGACAAAAAAGCACGTGGATTTGTTTCCAAACAAGAGCACGTGGAATTTGCCGCCACCACATCTCAAAGGTAAGTAGCTGAAGAGTGCAGCACTGTGTTCTCTTGATTAAGGATGGCTGATGACAGCTGTCAAAAAAGCATGTGGGTTTGTTTCCAAACAACAGCGAGTAGACATTTTCAAATTGCCGCCACCACATTTCTTCTAAAGAGTGCAGAACTGTGCTCTCTTGATTAAAGATGGCGGATGAGAGCTGTCAAAAAAACACATGAGTTCCTAAAGCACATCGAATTTGCCGGCACCACATTTCAACTAGAGAGTGCAGCACGGTGCTCTCTTGATTAAAGATGGCGGATGGTAGCTGTCAAAAAAGCATGTGACATTTTTTCCAAACAAGAGCACGTGGAATTTTTCAAATTGCCGCCACCACATTTCAAATAAAGAGTGCGGCACTGCGCTCTCTTGATTAAAGATGGCTGCTGGCATGTAGAATTGCCTGCCACCAGAGTGCAGCAAGGTGCTCTGTCGATGAAAGATGGCTGCTATCAAAAAAGCATTTTACAAATTATCCGCCACCACATTTCAAAGATATGTAGCTAATGAGGGCAGCACGGTGCACTCTTGATTAAAGATGGCGGATGACAGCTGTCAAAAAAGCACGTGGCTTTGTTTACCGATTCAAATCTCGCCCTAGTAAGGATAAGTTGGTAGCACTAAGGTTTAGGATCGTCAAGATGGCAGCACTGAGGTTCGCGATACGTTGTTGTCTGAAAAAAGCACGTGGCTGTCAAAAAGCACTTGGATTTGTTTACCGATTCAAATCTCGCGCTAGTTAGGTTAAGTTGGTAGCACTAATGTTTAGGCCCGTCAAGATGGCAGTACTGAGGTTAGCGATGCGTTGTTGTCTGTCAAAAAGCACGTGGCTGTCAAAAAAGCACGTGGCTTTGTTTACCAATTCAAATTTCCCGCGGGAGGAGGAACAGGCCCCTGGGAAGGCCCCTCGGGAGGAAGAAGAGGAGGAGGATGCCCCTGGGAGCCCGAGGAGGAGGAGGCGGCAGAATCCCTGTATTATACTACTAATATCTATTTAATTTCTTACCTAGAGAATGAACTCTAATTCATTTACGATAATTTTCAAATTGGGCATTCAGATTACAAATTCAAGAGTGAACTTTATTTATTTTCTTAAGTCAAACTGATCAATTATTCCAAGAAAGAACTTTATTTATTTAGTTATAGTTTTGAATTGAGCGTTTGTTTGAAACTTCAAGAATGAACTTTTGCCATTTTACTATAACTAAGTGTAAATCACTTGCTTTCAGTTATCAAATTTTAATTGTATGCAAGTTCCATTTGACAAGGAATTCATGATATCACAGGGAATTCATTTACATTTGCCAATAGTAATAAGATTTAGTGTGGTCTACAATGCAATATTTACCCAACTGCAATTCCCTCTCTGTATACTCTCCTAAAATAAGACAGGACACGCCCTGCGTACTTCTCATGCTCGAACACGCACGTGATAAAGTGCGTATCTGTTACTGGTACAGAGTGAAGAAGTAATAAGACCACTGCTGGTACCGTTTCCCTCGGGTCGCCCTCTTCTCTTAGACTAACATCGATCAGCGCAGCATCATCTTGATTATGTGCCTCCATTGCACAGTCGAGTACTTCATCGAGGGCTTCTAATATAAGCATCATATCTTCTACCTCTACCATTTGCGTTCCCACAGAGTCCAAATCGAAAAATCGAATGACACTAACCGAATAGTCTATTACCCCATCGTTTCTAAACACATAATCTGAACCTAGGATCAAATTAAATCTCATTCGAGGCAAGATCTAGAAAATGTGCTCGGTCTTGCTATCGTCACATCCTCGTATAATAGCTCCGAATCTTCCACGTACCAATAGTTGATTATGATTTCGCATAACGGTTCCATCCTGACATCTATCTTTTGCTTCCCAGGCAATCTTCTCTGGTTTAGATCGGAGATTTTTTGGGTACCTGTTACTTTAGACCTACGATCACGTAACTCTTTCCGTCGTGAATGTTCCTGGTATTCTAGGGAAGCTGCTCCAGGTAAGCCGTCAGATTACTTATGTTCTTTTATGTAGTCCTTGGTAGCTCGCAACCTTTCCCCAATTTCTGCTCGATGTGAACCGAGATCTCCTTCGTGGGCTTCATCCTTCTTCCATGTAGTCCTTGATGGGTAGGGTGCATTTCCTCGATATGGACGTCTTCTAAATCCTCTATATTGCACCCAAATAGCCTTAGGCTCTATGGCGGAATACATTAATTCATCACAATCTTTGTATAAATCTTGCATTCGAACATTTTTTCGAGGATTTCAGATCGTTCAAGAACCACCAACGTGGAAGAGCTAAGCAACCTTGGCAGAGGTAATGCACGTTCTGTTGGGAGATAGTTAAACCATTATGTCGTAAATTCACTTAACAGCCGCACCTATGGGACAAATGGTCACCACACTCGGAGAACATTTTTTAGAAAACTTTCCATAAGGCCGTCCAAGGCAGAGCAACTTAAGATACGCGAAAAAGACAGAAGATGGCTAGAATCCCTGGAATTGGACGAGTAGACCCCAAAGAACAATGGCTCGACCAATTACATTAATCCATTCTAAACCGCTGGGAATCTTTTAGTCTATCTTGTGAATTCATAACAGATAGCACATAATTTGAGTTTCAAGTCACAGTATTGAAATGGAGATAATTTTGGTGGACCTAGTGGAAGTAAGTATAACGTGAGTGAAACAATAAGCCTTATGCGCAATTGATTACGAGTGTATAGTGTGGGAGTATCCGGAAATAACTACCTTCGCGCCACTAAGCACATGGCTGACGTTAGTTTAATTCAACCGACGCCAAGTGAATTAGACAAAGCGGTACGATCGTACTCGGACTTTCTGCTCCGTATCGTGACACAGTAAAAGTAAGAAACCACGAACACGGGTTCATAACCTAGTGAAGCCAATGGATAAAATTGTGACGCTCTGTAATATCACCGGAATTTGGGTGAGAATCACGTAGTTAGACCGTAGGCATATAACGGACGTGCATTGGACCAGTCAGGTAGTCGGTATTCTACAGTCATCAGTTCAACACTCGGCATTCCAGAATTCGGCACTGGGCACTCAGTACTTTGTTGTGAGCACACTTCAGAGCTTCAGTTTACAAGTAAAGTCCATCGTGTGAGTATTCAGTCGAATACGAGACGGAACGCCAGGTAACAGGCTAGTCAGGAATTGCAACAAGGTAATTATTGAAATGTAAGTGAATAATTCATAAACTTTATTTATTCACTCGCCGGGGAGAAATAGGATTTGCTTAACGTAATCATTGGCTATTGCCGAGGACAATGCGTATATTGCAAGTCAACCGGAGAAACACATGTTGCCGGTTTATTTTGGAACCGTAAAGTGGCGTGCATGACATTCCACACAGGCCAACGGAATATTTGTACAGGTAGTATGGAAGCAGTTAGCAAATCCCTTGTGTGGTCACCTGTATTTCGACTGACGGAGCAGGTCTTTAAAGCTCATTAAGGACACACCAATGGCCAGCCTAGCAGACGACAACGAACGCGTGCAGAGTACAATGCCTAGCCAGACGTCGGAACAGGGACGGATATGACTGAGTTTTCAAGCGTGTTGCTTTGCCGCATATTCAGACCAGCTGATAGGAAGTAGATGAATATAGGATCACATTACAAGCTGTGCAGTTAAGTCAAGTCATTCCTAGAAGTGTATTAGAATGTGTGATAGTATTAGAGCTTAGGATTACTGTAAGTAGAAGAAGAGTGTTGCGTGTGTAAATAAATCGTGTCACAAGTGAAGAAATGTGCCAAATCGGATACACCCTAGTCGTCCCCACGGAGGTGTTAATGTAACATGGAGAAAGGTCCAGGAAGGTACCATGTGGTACATGGGAAAGCCTTACTGAAGGCAGCTTTGGTGAAATGTAAGAACCAGATTATTGAAATGTTGTTTTAATTAATATGAAAACAATTAACTATAGCCGCAACCACGCTATCATCCGTTAGAGATATTTAAGCCAATTTTGATTTATTTTAAGGTTTCGTAGAGGACAGCTAATTTTGCTTTGGATGTAATATTATAGATCACGTACCACAATTTGCGAACATGACGTGAATTAATGTTGAGGGCCCAACATTAAATCAGTCTATTTGCGTAATATTTGGATTTCATTGTGTGCTGGATGTTGGAACGTCCACTGTATTGTTTAATAATCTGGACTGATTTTTATTCGTGCCCAGATTTTAAGTCACTGGGAAATTATAAATATATGTCAAATATTATAATTAATAATAATAAATAAGCGCTCATGATACAAAGTTCTCATTAACTGATTATTTGTATAAAACCATTGATAGTTCCAAAAGGACTATTTCTATAGTTTTGGATTTAACAAAGGCATTTGATACTGTAGACCACAATACACTCCTTAGAAAACTTAAAAAAGTAGACATTCGTGGAATACCTCAAAATCTAATTACAAGCTTTCTTTCTAGCAGAATACAAAAGGTAATAATCAAGGATACTCTTAGTAAAAGTGCTCATGTAAAAATCGAAGTACCCCAAGGAACAGTGTTAGGAAAAATTAGTTTTCTCTTATATATCAATGATCTGTGTGAGCTAAACTGTAAAGCAAAAAATAACTGATATGCTGATGACACGGTAGTCACAGTCACGGGTGAAACTTGGGAGGAACCTTCAACAGAGCTCAAGAAACCATAGTCATAGTTCAGAAACGGCTAAACACCCACCTACTTACTTTAAATGAAAATAAAACGAAATCCTCTGCTTCTCGCATAATAAAACAATTCAACCCTCAGACAACCTAACACTAAAACTCCACACACCATGAACTAGTCCAGGAAAGCAAGCTACTTAACATACGTCAGCTATTTGTGCAGTCAGTAACCCTATACATGCATAACAATTTAAAGCTCTTCTGCAAAGAACACAAGTCAAATATGTGCACTAGGCTGCAAGACAGAACTGTGAACTGGAATAAGTATACCACGCCGGAACACTTTACTTCGACAAAGAAATCTAAGTTGTCTAGGGCCACGGATATACCTGTGGACGTGATCAGTGGCCATCAGAATACCCTGAAGAAAATGTTATTCATATGGCTCATTAACAATTATAACAATGTAAATAAACTTATAAATGTCCATTATAATATTTAAATCAACTAGTACAATATTCCTCTCTACTAAGAAACCAACCTTCTCCTTAACCCATGTCCCTCCCTTCCAGGTTCCTGTTTATTACACGAAATGCAGAAAAACCGTTCATAAAATTACTGTAGTCAAATATCACCAAAATAGTAATGGAGTAAATGATATTCACTAGATGCCTTGTTGCACATAATCTACCTACTGTATTTTTGAAACACACACACAAGTTTACCTTATGTGGGATTCACACTGTATCTCTTACTACATCTGTATGTATTTGTAAGGTATTGATTGTGAATAAAAATATTTAAAATAATAATAATAATAATAATAATAATAATAATAATAATAATAATAATAATAATAATAATAATAATAATAATAATAATATATTGTGTTGCGGATGATGGTTTTTATAGTAAAGGACCGCAACAAAAGGTAATAATAAATTTGTTATGATATTTTTTACGAAGCGGTTAACAAACACACTGACTGACAGAGCAAATGCAACACCAAGAAGGAGTGGTCAGAACTTTATGCCAATTGCAGGGTATACTGACGTCACTGAGGTATGCTCATGATGTGAAATGCGCCGCTGTGCTGCGCACGTAGCGAACGATAAATGGGACACGGCATTGGCGAATGGCCCACTTCGTACCGTGATTTCTCTGCCGACAGTCATTGTAGAACGTGTTGTCGTGTGCCACAGGACACGTGTATAGCTAAGAATGCCAGGCCGCCGTCAACGGAGGCATTTCCAGCAGGCAGACGACTTTACGAGGGGTATGGTGATCGGGCTGAGAAGGGCAGGTTGGTCGCTTCGTCAAATCGCAGCCGATACCCATAGGGATGTGTCCACGGTGCAGCGCCTGTGGCGAAGATGGTTGGCGCAGGGATATGTGGCACGTGCGAGGGGTCAAGGCGCAACCCGAGTGACGTCAGCACGCGATGATCGGCGCATCCGCCGCCAAGCGGTGGCAGCCACGCACTCCACGTCAACCGCCATTCTTCAGCATGTACAAGACACCCTGGCTGTTCCAACATCGACCAGAACAATTTCCCGTCGATTGGTTGAAGGAGGCCTGCACTCCCGGCGTCCGCTCAGAAGACTACCATTGACTCCACAGCATAGACGTACACGCCTGGCATGGTGCCGGGCTAGAGCGACTTGGATGAGGGAATGGCGGAACGTCGTGTTCTCCGATGAGTCATGCTTCTGTTCTGTCGGTGATAGTCACCGCAGACGAGTGTGGCGTCGGCGTGGATAAAGGTCAAATCCGGCAGTAATTGTGGAGCGCCCTACCGCTAGACAACGTGGCATCATGGTTTGGGGCGCTATTGCGTATGATTCCACGTCACCTCTAGTGCGTATTCAAGGCACGTTAAATGCCCACCGCTACGTGCAGCATGTGCTGCGGCCGGTGGCACTCCCGTACCTTCAGGGGCTGCCCAATGCTCTGTTTCAGCAGGATAATGCCCGCCCACACACTGCTCGCATCTCCCAACAGGCTCTACGAGGTGTACAGATGCTTCCGTGGCCAGCGTACTCTCCGGATCTCTCACCAATCGAACACGTGGGGGATCTCATTGGACGCCGTTTGCAAACTCTGCCCCAGCCTCGTACGGACGACCAACTGTGGCAAATGGTTGACAGAGAATGGAGAACCATCCCTCAGGACACCATCCGCACTCTTATTGACTCTGTACCTCGACGTGTTTCTGCGTGCATCGCCGCTCGCGGTGGTCCTACAGCCTACTGAGTCGATGCCGTGCGCATTGTGTAACCTGCATATCGGTTTGAAATAAACATCAATTATTCGTCCGTGCCGTCTCTGTTTTTTCCCCAACTTTCATCCCTTTCGAACCACTCCTTCTTGGTGTTGCATTTGCTCTGTCAGTCAGTGTATTTAGGGAACATTTTGGCAAAATTTGTTAATGAGCATTGTGACACAGCTGCGATTTGTATGATTGATTTAACTGGCTTCAGTAATAAAATAATTGTGAAGTTGTAATAAGTAAGTTATAAGTGTGTTACATTTTCACGTAAAATTGAGTGAAATGATACGGTGCCGATCAGATGTCTAGATGGGAATTGAGGTCTGATGTAAATGAAATACCGAGCAATGAACGAGGAATATGAGAAAGAGAGAAATTCTCGGAAGTAGCGGAATTAATAATGATATGGTAATAATTGGGGGAGATCTAAACTTGCCTGAAGTTGAATGGAATGGAGCTGCAAGTGAAGCCCATGAACAGAAACCGGCAAATAAGTTAATTTGGGAGGGAGGATTTACACAAGTAGTACAAGAACCGACTCGTCTCAATAACTTGCTAGATGTATTCTTGGTTAAACCATGGGATATAGTTGACAAAACTGAGGTGATTGAAGGAATAGGTGACCATATAGCTGTAATAATGGATGTAGGACTCATACCAAAAATGCTTAATAAGAGGGTCACACAAGACAAGAAATTATACAGAAAAACTAAAGTTGATGAATATGGGACTTACCTTAAATCGCAATTCAGTTGTTCGATAAGTGAAGGGAGTAATGTGGATAGATTTAAAGGAATCATTTGGGAAGGAGAGAAGAGATTTGTACCTGTTAAGAAGGGCAAAATGATCTCAGACCCTGTTTGTTATACATGGGAAATAAGAAAATTAAAAATAAAATGTAGAATAGTAAACAGGAAAATCAAAGAGGGTAGGGAAAATAGAGAAAATAGAAAACAGCTAATGAGGGAACTGAATAGGGTGAAAAAGGATGCACAAGCTGTATTCATATATTAGGAATCAAAAAGGAAAAGGAATCCAAATTCCTACAATGGTGAGAGAAGTGGGTGGACACCATTCAACAGATATTGAGAAACCAAATCTATTTAGCAGGGAACTCAAAGATTCAGTAGAAGATTGTCAGGAGTTGGAAACCGTAACGGAAGATAGAGAGGGAGAGACACATAGGGAAACGAGAAGCTTCTCATTCACAAATGAAGATATTTTCAGAGAAATCCACTGCTTCAGCAAGGAAAAGCAGCAGGAAGTTATCAAATTACTGGGCAGGTATCAAAGAAAATGGGGTGGTACATAGTGCCTTATTTAAAATTTCTCTTTGACTATGTCATAAATAATAGTGTAATAATAGTGTAATACCAAAGGAATGGAAGGAATCTATAATAATAACAATTTATAAAGGAAAGGGTGATAAAAGGAACCAGAGAACTACAGACCAATCTGCCTGACCAGTATAGTTTGTAAAATACTGAGGAGTTTAATAGCGAAGTACATCAGAGGGATATGTGATGATAAACTTTAGTTCATGAGGAGCCGGTATGGATTTAGAAAGGCATTTTCTTGTGAGGCACAACTGGTGGGATTTCAGCAGGACATATCAGTTCAGTTGGATTCAGGAGGCCAGTTAGATTGCATAGCCATAGATCTTTCCAAAGCCTTTGATAGAGTGGAATATGTAATATTATTAAAGAAATTGGAGGGAATAGGTTTGGACGTAAGGGTTTTACGTTGGATAAGAACATTTCTAAATTCAAGGGTTCAGGAAGTCACAGTAGGGAATAATATACCACAGGAAGAGAAAGTTTGGAAGGGAATTGCACAGGGTAGTACAATCGGTCCGTTACTTTTCTTAATATACGCAAATGATTTAGGGAACAACATAACATCAAAAATAAGATTGTACGCAGTTGACATAATTGTTTATAGAGAAATAAATAGCATTGAGGATTGTTCAGAATTACAAAGGGACCTTGAGAATATCCAACAATGGGTTGAAGAAAATAATATGAAGGTTAATGGAGGCAAATCAACTGTTACCACATTTACAAGCATGAGATTTAAAACTGAATTTGAGTATACTTTGGATGAGGTAGGTATCCCAAAAGATCGCAAGTGCAAATACTTAGGTGTAAGATTTGAAAGTATTTTGCACTGGAAGAGTCATGTTGATGACATTGTTGTGAAAGCATACATATCGTTACATGTCATAATAAGGCTACTTAAAGAATGCAACAAAGAATTAAAAGAAGAAGTTACTTAAGTATGGTTCGTCCATTATTGGAATATGCAAACAGTGTTTTGGATCCTCACCAAGAATACCTAATAAAAGAAACAGATAGTGTACAGAGGAAAGCAGCAAGATTTGTAACAGGGGCTTTTAGGAGAAAAATTAGTGTATCAGTAATATTAGAGGAGATTGGGTGGGAAACTTTAGGTAAGAGAAGGGAGAAAACTAGACTTATAGGATTATATAGAGACTAACAGGAGAAGAAGCATGGGGAGAAATCCATGAGAGGCTTCATTTGGAAAATAATTATATCGGCAGAACTGACCACAAGTATAAATTAAGGAGGAATTTTAGCAGAAGCCATTGGGGTAACTTTTCATTCATTGGGAAGGGCGTGAAGGAGTGGAACAGTTTGCCGGGGGTAGTGTTTGAACGTTTTCCGAAATATTCAAGAAGAGAATAAACAGCAACAGAGAAAATAAATCAAATGTTAGAGGGCATTCGATCAGTGCAGCTAATTTTAAATAAAAATGGGTGTGAACAAACTAATTCCTTCCCCTGGTTTATGGAGGTTGGACAGCCGAAGTAGGGGAATGCCTGTAGGGGTGAAGTACAGTGGGGACTTCGTGGGCCCTGGGACCGCTACGGTAGCTGTGAAGGCCCTTCAGGAACTCTGAAAAGTGATGGCAAAAGGGGCTCTAGTTAAGACGCAGCAGGTCGTTATGCTACTTAGGTTCCAAAATGGGTAAAAAAAATAAATAAATTTGTAAATAAATGCAATGTAAAGTTTAATCTTATACCAGTTGTGTAGTATTATTTGAAGTAATTCCAGACACTGTATATGAGTTGACTATGTTTGTAAACACAGGAGATATTATAAGTAGAATTTTGTAAGCAATATAAATTTCTTAAGGACGAGCTGTGTGTTTAACAGAAAAAATTGTTAGCGTAAATTGTATAATATTGTATTCTAGGGAAATTTTCTTCTTCCCTTGTTAATTTAAAATTTAGTGCTTGACAATAATGTATTTTAGTGTACCATTTACCACCGAGGTAGACACCTCATTTGCAAATAAAGAGATTTTGATTTGAATCAATACTACAAGCCTGACAGTTCCAGAGATAAGAAGTTGTCTCGAAGAGCTGAAAAATGATTCTCAGGAAGTGGATGATGTCGAAGTGATAATTTTACCGCGTGATCCTGACGAGGTAACTGATAAGGAGGATGTGCTGGAAAATGAACTTTTGGACACTGAAATACGAGATGTAGCAGGGACATTATAAATATTTCGTACCGATGCGAGTACAAAGGAAATGAAAATGCTGTTAGATGATCCACCATCGCTTTCTGCCTCAAAAAAGCAGCTTAAAATTCAGTGAACATGCCGTTTATCAGATATGACATCCAACTGTGAGCTCACAGGTTAAGCAGAACATACCTTAAGTATAGCTAGACCCAGGTGGGAAATATGTCAACCAGAATATTGCATAGAAAGCTGCTCACTAATAGAAGTTGGTTATATCGTTGACAATTTACGTGGAAATATCTTCTGTTCATGTATTTGAAGAATTTTCCTCTGATGAAGTACTTGACTCAATTGTGAACTAAAGTATACTCTATGCTAATCAGAAAAACTGCCCTAACTTTTTCTGACCAAGGGATAGCTAATGGTTTTTATGGAAGTCTTGCCGATATCAGGTTATCACAAGCTATGACAGGAGGATATGTACTAAAAGCAAGCTGCTGATGTCGGTGATCCATTGGTCTACAAAGCAATGACCCAAAACCGCTTCAAGCAAACAAAGAAGTATCTTCACCTAAATTACATTTCCAAAATTGATAAATCTGATAAAATGAATAAACTGGGACTCTACTTCGACACACTGGAAAAACAGTTTCTGAAGTTCTGGTTCTTTCACGTACAACTGTCCTTAGATTGTGCGTTATTATTGTAAGCACTCCACAAAGATATCTATGCAGGGAATGTCGATCAAGTTTGGGTACAAAATACGGTGTCTTTGCAGTTGAAACGGCCATTTGTATAAATTATCGCCATACGGTGGTGAGACTGACAAAGAGGGCCCGCTAGGATTTAGGGTGGTTTCTGAATTGACTAGTGCTATCCTAGTTTCAGAGGCATGTAAATTTAAGGTATTCTTTGATAACTTCTTTACTAGCATGGGAGTACTTACAATGCTGAAGAACAAAAACCTCAAATCTACTGGCACTATGAGAGAAAATGGATACGTGGTACTCTGGAGCTGCGAGAATTCAGTCAGACGGAAACGGTAACATCAAGATCCAAAACAACAACTTAAAGGTGATATGCATCTGTGTTGTTTAAAGAACAGTCAGTTCGAAATTTGTGAACTTTCACTTCAAATTTAACTTTAAAATCCACAAATCACTTCCAGTTTCCCAAGTAAGAATCAATGTCTTAAGTATTTAAGTTTCATGATCATGAGATAGTTTCAATTTCTCATGTGACTTTCGATTTTACAAATAATTCTCAATTTTACACGTAAAGCCAGTGTAATATTAAGTCTTGCCAGATTTACTCCAAATCTTAAACGAACTTGCTAACGAGTGTAAAAAAACGTTGAAAGACATTTATATACTGCAATAGATACTTAGCCATTTCGTTATATATTTTTCCAGTAAATCAGAACATGAGTAATATCAATTTTAATTCTTACCTCAAGTGTGCACTAATCAATTTTCGATAATTTTTAAATCAGGTCTTCAATTTAGAACATCAAGAGTGAACTTTATTTATTTTCATAATAAGTCAACTGATTAATTATTTCAAGAAGGAACTTTATTTATTTTGTTATAGTTTGAAATTGAGCGTTTGTTTGAAACTTCATGAATTAACTTTGACCATTTTACTATAACTAAGTTTCAATTACCAGCATAATTCAAACATCAAGAATAAACTTCGTTTGCTTTCAAATATCAAATTTTGATGGTAAATAAGTTCCATTTGACAAGGATTTCTTGGCATCACAGGGAAATTATTTACATTTACCAACAGTAATAAAAGTTAGTGTGGCCTACTATGCAATAATAATTCAACTCCAATTGCCTCTCTGTACACTCTCCTACTCTAAGACCACACGCCCTGCATACATCTCATGCTCGATCACGTCCGTGATTAAATGCGTGTCTGTTACGGATACAGAGAGAGAAAGTAATAAGTGGAGATCCCTACCTGTTAGGCAACGAAAGGAGAGAACATATGCCACATTACGTAATAAGTGGAGATCCCAACGTGTTAGGCAACGAAAGGAGCGCTTGGAAGCCACATTTACAGGATAATTAAGCAATACTATAAAGTGGCAGGCTTGGTTGATGGAAGCAGGGTAGCCACTACAAATCGGGTAGTAGCCTCAGTACTAAAGTTCAATACAAGGATAGCAGAGTCTGGTCAGAGCCGTAGCACTAAGATAGTGACAGGCTTGAATAAAGTTACTAATTCCCAAATAACCACGTACTGTACAACACTTACCAGGCAACATTGATTTTAAAATCTTTTTGCAGTCACTCAAGTTTACAACATCTATAGTAAGCAATATTGAAAACATACTTGCTGCTATCGAAGCCCTTAGTCTTTAGATGAATCAACAATTTGCCCAAGCGATTGACAGAATTGCCGGAGTAATTTCTGATGTTGCCGAGGTGAATACTAACATTGCTGGGGTAACTTCTGACGTTGGAGGTGTGACTGCTAATATAAATAAAGCACTTAAAAATAAATTTGCCGGGGCAGTTAAACGACTTTCCGATTCAAACGCTATCCTTGATAAGCGGCTTACGCAGACTAGCGCACGCATAAATAAATGATTCCAAGAATCCAAGGCGATATGGAAAAGAGATTGACGGAAATGAATACCCAAATCGTCAGTAACCTCGAGGCATTAAAAGAAGACATTAGACAGCAAGTGGTGTATGAAATCAAGGACGATCTACAAGCTATTTTACCAGCTCCAAACAAAATATTTAAGGAATTAAATGATTTAAAGGCGGAATTCAAGGAATATTTCATTGGCTCAAGCTAAGATAGCCACAGTCCAGGAAACTTTAAGAGACTCACTCAAAATGACTTCGGGAGAATTAATAACGAAGTTTGCCTCCTTAAAATAATCAAGGAGAATTGGCAAACGCTTCACGACCCAGCTTGAAACTACACATACACAAGTCACACGTCTCTGTAATGATGTAACAGAAGTAAAAAGGGACCTTCAAGCATAAGTTAAAGAAATAGAAACTACACTACGGACGCAAGTAGATGCACACGACAAGAAAGTCACAGTATTAGAGCAGAGGTATGTACGATTTTCACCATCAATTTCGAAGGGATAATGTGGTGAAAACCCTAGTTTAACTACCATTCTAAAGGTACAGGATGACACACGCGCGAAATTTGCAGGAAAGGAATATACTGCTAGAGAATTCCTCGTAAATGTTGAAGAATATTTCTTAGAAAATCGCGTTAGTCCTGATAGGCAGCTACGCACGGTGTCAAAACTATTAGAAGGACGCGCACTCTCTTGGTTCACGGCTTTCAAATTTAGCTTCAAATGTTATTTTGAATTTAAAGAGGCCCTTCCAAAGAGATTCTGGAATGCTGAAACACATCATTTGGTTAAAATGCCGTTATATTCGAAAAGGTAGAACACCTCCATTAATCTGTCACATACAATAAAGAGCACGTGATATTAAAGAAACAGTCTACTGCCTATCTCGCATACCGTAAAGTATTGATGCTTCGTTTCATAGTCTATGGTCCCTTACGTGAAATAATGGGCACGTAATTTTAAGAAACAGCGTTCCAAATGGCTGGTCATTCGCAAAAGTTCAAATACGTAAACCTATCTCATCAAATTGTAAGTTATGTTGTTTACAGACACTGCTGTAGCACACGGCACAAAAATAGTATGTCCCATTGAAGAAAGTATAACACTTGTGTTTTCATTAGGGTTGCCAGGTTTTGGTCTGCAAAATAGGAAGATTTTCAGGTTTTGGCCAGGAAGAAAGGAAGATTTTATGACTTACTGAAAATCATCTCTGGTAGTTTTATTTTAATACACTACCTACAAAAAATAGGGTTGCCACTTTTGTATAATTGAACTTTACGACATTATCGTGCGCGAGGTATAATGCACATACTGTATTAAGATTTCACGAACTGTATTCAAACTTACAGTCGGGAACGCAGTGTATTCAGCGTGCAGTTAGACAGGGACGGTTCTATCGCTTTGTTAAGTGGAACCCTGTTTCCAATATCACAAGTGAAATTCCCTACGACGTTACACTTGTTAGTCATTAACCGACAGTGCTATAACACAGTAAGTGGCGTGAGCAATTTGACGCCATATGCATAGACCTAACCAATCGAAACCTCGTTTCATCGTGGGATACGTGGTGATAGTATTCCGGATCACCGGGGACACATGGTGATGGTATTCCTGGTCGTCGGTGGATATTGTCAGCACTATATGCTGTTAAATTATTAATATTTAGTGAATGGCTCTCCAGAATATCAACGATTAATTTTGCCACTGCATTTGAAGATCCATCAGACTGTGCAAAAATGTCAACAGTTTGTTCTGTAGGCCTACTAACGGTTCAAAGTAAATTATACAAATTGGGAACATCTTTTTTTGCCTGTATTGGAAGCATCTGTTGGTACTGGGATACACTTACTACTTTCAGGATATTTCAGAATATTAAAAAAAATCAGTGACACTTTCAGGTACTAATGCGTTTTTCCCTAATATTTTGTCTTCGTCTTGCCACAGGAAAGTTTTACAGCTGTTTCTTAATCTGAGAATGTACATGAGTCAGTTTATTGCCTCAATCCAAACTTGTATAACTCATATTATGTCTGACTGTGTGATAAAAAAAGTCCTGACACACAAGCTGTAACAATATTGGCTTCAGATTTCTTAGTGTTCACATAATATTTAGACACTTCCGTGGTTTGAGTACTTGCTTTCTCCTTTAACTGCTGTTCTTTGTACTGGGCATGTTGCTTGAGATCAAACTGTCCACCATGCGAAATGCCGAATTCCTTCTTGCATAATGTACAAAAAGTATGTTTATCACCTGAACCAGGTCCAACCCACATGAGAGTATCTTCCCATTTCTTCAAGTACACTTGACTGCACTGCTGTTGCTTGTAGCGTTTCTTCTTCGCTGGTGAACTCACTACGATTCTCGAACAAAACTAGCGGAACTGTATGGATTAAAAAAATGATCACTGCAATGAAGTTTACGAACATGTGTAAAACAGCTGATCGGAGATGAACTATATCGAAACACTATCGATTGTGCGATCGAGTGATCTTCAGAAGTACTACCTATACATAGACTATCGTAATATCTATTTCCGAAAGGTAATAATAACAAATATAATCAAATTAATGTGCATTTTTATTATATGCATATTAAGGGGAAGTATTGTGTTGGATTCTACGTTAAGCCAGCGTCAAATATAAAAAAACGTAAGAAAGTGGCATACGGGGAAATAAAAAACGTAAAGCTAAATTAACAGTAAAAACGTAAGAATACGGGAAAAACGTACAACCTGTCATCCGTAGTTTTCATGCAAGCAACGTAATATGCTAAAGTGTCTGAATGCTACATCTTTGAAATAAGTTCTTTAGAAGTGGACGAAATGTTTAGAGTATAAAGTTAGACTGCTCTCACAGTCAAAGTTCTCACCTAGGCCGTGCCTCGCTGGTACAGCGTTCGAAGTTGAAGACATCCAGAACTTGACATTTCACACATTAAGTCAAATCATACTCGCTGGTAGAACGTCGCCGCGTGCCGTTGATTTTTCTCTTTCGTGGAGGGGGGAAAATCCCGATTCCCCCGCTTGACCTACAGCTCAATGTACGTGGCCTCCGTCATGCTATTAATTTCTAAGAAGAAAAGAGATAGCAGGGAAGATCGGGATGTGATACAATGAGTATCTGCCAGTTTCCGAGTTAGACTCGCTACCACGACTACAGTTCGTATTGGTAAGGTGGTGTTAAGGTGTGGTATTGAAGGGGTATGGAAAACCACATAGGCAGAAAAGAGAAAGAGCCTACATGTAAACCTGACATCTTGTGATAACACATGCAGGGATGTGGGCTGGAAAATTCCAGAGGTTGTGTTAGTTAGGAATGTGTGTCATGCAGTCATAACAATTTCTTAGCCATTGACTATCTTTGTGGGGATCAGTACTTCTTGTCGCTGCCGGATCGGCTCGGGTCCACTAGCGTCCGGGCTTTGGGCCACAGGTTCGTCCCATTTTCCAGTAGCCAGAGGTCCCTGGTGCCAAGTCTCCGTTTGGAGAAGGGGAAAAGAGCCAAGCCTTGCGTGGTGCAAAGGGCTATCTTCTTCCGCCTGGCGACGTCCTTCTAATGCGGTGCTGTTGATGTACACATTTCACTGCAGATCTGTAACTAACTAAGCTAAGATTATTAATGTATGTATGTATGTTTAGTCCTCAGCCCGAAGGCTGATTGGATCCTCAACAGCTCCGCCATCAGCTGTCATAGATGGCCTGTTCATCACTGAAGAGGCGTACTAGGGAAATGAGGAGTGAGGTAGTTTCCCGTTGCTTTCTTCACCGAGCCAGAAGTTGCTATTACATATCAGTCTGCCAAGCCCACTGAAATGCATGCACCAACCGACCCTATGAGCAATATTTTCACACCATTCATAGCAGGGACTGGCTGCAGAAGGAATGGCATTACTAGCATCACTCATACCTCAGTCACTTTCATTTTGTCAAAGCCAAGGATAAAGCTGAGACAGATCAATGAAAGTAACAAAATTGATCTAGCCCATACCAGAAGACATAGTGCACTGTAAACACTACATCTTGCCAGCAAAGGCACTAAGATTATTAATACAATATATATATATATATACAGATGTTCGTTGGAGTGTCGGCTTGCTTGCCTGCTCTCAAGTCTAGGGTTTAACCTATATAAAGAGTGAAATAACACAAATGACTTTCTATATTAGTGCCACCACTGCTGTCTTCTTTATAGAGCGCGGGCTGGTTTTCCGCTCCTGGTCGGGGGGCGGGGTTGGATTGGGTCGTCCTTGGCCGTCTGGCTTCGTTGCCGTCGTCGTCTTGTGTTGTGTTTCTGATCAATCATTCCTCGCCTGGCTCCCTGGGGATAAAGGCAGCTGTAACAAGGAACATATATTCATGGATACATGGTGTCTGCAGTGTAGTGTATATTTGTGTGGTGTGTAGGTGTCAGCTTAGGGGCGGGGTGCGGTAATCGGCCTCCCGCCTCCTTACCCTGTGGCTAAACAGAATGTGTTTCGGTGTGGGATACTTGGTGTAGAGATGAACGTCGTAGCGTCCAATCCCACTTATTAGTGGATTGATCTTTTTACACCATGACTTGGTGTACATTCTTAGTGTTTGCTTGCGTATGTTGTGCCTTATTGAGCTGACTTTCGCAACAGCGCGTAGGTGGCGTATTGATGTGTCGAAAGGGAGTCTGGCCACTGCTCGTATGCATTTATTTTGTATTAGTTCCAGCTTATTCAAGTTCGTCATTGCATTGAACCAACACGCAGGGAATGAATACATGATTATTGGCCTAATTAAGGCCTTGTACATGTTTATAGCTACGTTCGTGTTTATACTGGACTTCTTATTCAGTATTGGGTATAGCTGGCTGAGTCTTATGTGTGCGTTTCTCTGGATGTTTTTGAAATTGTAGAGCATGGTATGCTTTCTATCTAGGACTACTCCTAGGTATTTGGCTTTGTCGTGCCATGCTATTTCCTGGTTAAACAGCTTTAGTGGTTTAATGTGGGCTGGTGTGTGCGTGCGTCTTTTCTTTCTTGTGAACAACACGGCTTGGCACTTGTCGACATTGACATTAAAGCGCCATTTTGTTAGCCATGGATCGAAATTTCGTAGTGCTACTTGTAGCCTCTTCAGAGAGCACGCTAGTTGTGGGTGCTGGACTGTGATACCAGTGTCATCTGCGTAGAGGTGTGTCGTTGTAAATTCCGCAGTTGGCATGTCATTAGTATATAGGTTGAAGAGGATTGGCCCAATAAGGGACGATTCTGCTACGCCCGCTCTAATCCTTCGGGTGCTTGACAGCGAGTTGTGTTCGCCCACTTGGAACTCTTATATAGCCTGGGTGGAATTCGAGGTCTATTAGTTTTGCTAGAAGGCCTTCGTGCCAGACTTTGTCGAATGCTTTGTAGATATCAAGAAAAACCGAACCCGTGTCCCTTCGTTTATTGAAACCTATGGCAGCTTGTTCTATGAATCGCGTGATTAGTCGTGGGGCAGAATGCCCGTTCCTGAAGCCAAATTGCTCATTGCGAATTATTCCTTTTTCCTTGATAAGCCCTATTAACCTTTTCAGTAGAATTTTCTCGAATACATTACTGAGGGCGTCCAGAATGTTAATGGGTCTGTAATTGTTAGGATCTGACTTGTCTTTGCCTGGTTTACCATCACGAGTATTCTGGCCCTTTTCAATTGTTCAGGGTAGTACTGGAGCCTGAACAATGCGTTGAAGATGCTGGTGAAAAGTGTAAGGGCTTTGTGGGTTAGCCTTATTAATATGATATCTTGGATCTCGTCTGGTCCAGGCGCCTTCTTAGGGCTAAGATGACCTATAATCCACTTAATTTCGTGTATATTTGTCCTCTTAACCTCACGCTTAGGTGCGTTTTCCAGGAAATACGCTACATTTGCCTCGGTTTGCCTAGTGAAGACGGGGTTAAGTCCCGACAAGATGACAGCAGTGAGGTTGGGGCCGTTCGAAAGTTCCTCTTGTCAAAAGAACGAGGATTATTCCAATCAATGACAGTTGTGTCGTTAGGGATCGTTTACTTTCGCTAATTTCGGCGCCAAAAGAAGTGCACGAGGTTAAGACCTGTTAGGATGGCATCAGTGAGATTAGCAACGTTCAAAATTCCGATCCGACTTGTCAAGATAACAGCAGTGAGGCTAGCCATGCATACTTTTGCAAAATCCGCGCCAAAACAACTGCACGAGGTTAGGACCTGTCAAGATGAAGGCTTCCAGGTTTGCCACGTTCACTTGTTCAAATTCTGAGCCCACGTGGTGAAAAAATAGGACCTGTCAAGTTGGCAAAAGTGAGGTTAGCCACGTTCACTTGTACAAATTCAGCGCCCACATGGCCAATAAAGTATGGTTGGCACCCGTCATAATGGCAGCTGTCATCTTAACAGGTGTCACTTTTTCAAATTCCGCGCCCCACGTGGTTAGGTTGCCCGTAGGGACGTTAGCCACGTTCACTTGTTCACAAAAAGGTAAGGTTAGGTCTTGTCTTGATGTCAGTAGTGAGGTTAGCCGCACCCAAGTGCTTAAAAAGTGTGGTTAGGGTCTGTCAAGATGACAGCTGTTATCTTGATACCTGTCACTTATTCAAATTCCGCGCCCACGTAGTCTAGATGGCAGCAGAAAGATTAGGACCTGTCAAGATGGCAACAGTGAGTTTAGCGACGTTCCCTCGTTCAAAAAGTGAGGTTAATGTCTGTCAAGGTGACAGCTGACAGCTGTCAAAACACGTGGCTTTATTTGTAAAAAATAGCGCGTGGTCGTGACGTTACGGTCACGTAATAATGGGTAATAATTGGGTCAATGCCCTGTTCCTGGGTCCTTGACATCTGGTGCTAACTCAGCACAAGAAATGCTGACGAGGTGGGTAAAACCTGTATACATCATACTACTGCTCCCCCTTACAGTAAGTATTTACTTACCAACGATTTGGGTGTTAATGCGTTCTATACGAAAATTTATGTGCCACCACAAAACTTCAAATCGATGCTACTACTGAGAGACAAAGATTATCGGAAGTGAAACAGTTAGTTGAAACATTATCAGAATCACTGTTATGAAAGTATTGAAATTCGTGAGAGAGTTATGTTTCTGATACATTTCTTGAACCAGTAGGTTATTTTATTTAAAAACGTATGGTAATAGAATGTTCATCCACATAAATGCACTTATAAAACAAGTATTGATTTATAGGAGAATTACGGGCTGGAATATTTTACCAACGTTGCCTTCTACTATATCTACACCAATTCGATAAAGTTCCAACTTCATTGAAATCATTTAAGAAAAGACTACGTAAACAGTTGATAGGTAATCTGCTCCCTGGATGACAGCCCTATATCCAGGTCATTGGTGATTGATTGGAAACTGACGCTCTTTGAAGCGCATTAGATATTCCCCAGGACTGTTTTTTCGAATGAAATCGTGTCTTACCATTTTCCTGGGCTATACCAGTTCATAGAATGTACTAATATTTTGAATTTTACACATATTGATTATATAATATATGGCTAGATTGCATAGTTTATGCCCCATGTAAAGCGTAAAGCACTCTTGAATATAGTAAACAGCTTTAAGATTCAGGTAATGCCGTGTGATATGACATACAGAGAATTAAAAATATTGGTTATGGCAGAAAATAGAGTAAATGCCGGGTTTATATATTCAATATCATATCTACGAAGTAAGGATGTTATTGAATTTCCCTGCTAAAATAATCTCAACCTGATACACCATATAAATTTATAATTAAAATTTCACATGTAATTTGTGAACTTGAAAGTATTCCAGTGATACAATTAGTGGTCAATGTCGCTGATGGTGCATTGTCATTATTGCACAAAATATTATTTTTCTTACAAATATACCTCCAATTTATATGCTTCTAGTGTCGACATTTGGTTTAAATGCTATATATTTTCAGATGGTCTCCTTATTTTGCTATTTAAACTTAACATGACGCATTGAAATGTGTACGTTATTACATTACTGACCACTTAGCAATTCAATACGATAATCAGAAGGTTATGTTTATGCATCACAGGCATGTTTACATTCAACTCAACCGATCTCCGCCATGTTGATCTTGTATTAAGGTCTGATGATTTTGTAGATGGCCTGTTTACGGCGCACCGGCGATGGTGACGATGGGGCAGAAAATGGCTAGATGTTTGAAGGAAGCAGACCTGGCCGTAATTAATGTACAGCCCCAGCATTGGCCTGGTGTTAAAATATTAAACCACGGAAAACCAACTTCAGGGCTGCCTACAGTGGGGTTCGAACCCACTATCTCCTGAATTCAATCTCACAGCTGTGCCCCTAACCGCACGGCCAACTTTCTCGGTCAAATATAAACAGAAGTAATCTTTAGTATCAAACATTTCTACTTATAAGAATCACCATAACCAAATTAAATTAAGCCGCCCATCAAAGTCAATACCTCGTATGGACAGTTCATTCGGTGTTTTGCTGTTGTGAAGTGCACGCGTCTCTACCTGGTCACTGGTGCAGCGACATTTGGTTTTTACGTCTGTAGATAAGTAGAGTGTTTTGGTTTGTATTTGTCATTTTGTAGTTCTTCCCTTGTAGTTGTTTCGGCTATCGTATCGTGTAATCACCTTTTGGTGAATAATGTCTATAGACAGTGGAGGTGGCAAATTAGGGAGACCTCCCCTATACTGGACATGATTCCAATAATGAGTACTCCCTAATGGACGTTCATAATATTGATTCGCAAACTGAGATTACACAAGATGTCGTACGTAACATGAACCAAATTCAACAAGTTCCATTACATAAATATTCCATAACTCATATTGGTCCCTACATAGTATACATAAAATCGAACGACTCTAACAAAAAGTAGGACAATTTCATCCTATGGCTCTCGACTGCTTGTTCTATGAGAGGCAAATTAATGAAGTAAAGGCCATCCATAGAAATCGTAGAAACAGGATACAAATTACCTTATTATCTAGTAAGGCTGCAAAAGCCTATCTTAAATCATACTATCCTTGGGGAAAAAATTGAAAGCGTTCATTCTGTCCTCGAATATTCATCGATTAGGGATAGTACAGGCGGTGGATAATACTCCTTCAGAATCAGAAATCCTAACCTATTTACAAACTACATACCCTGTTGTGAAAAGCCAACGTCTCAATAGACGATCATCGAAAGATGGCAAAACTGAATATGTCCCTACAGGTACTGTGAAGGTAATCTTTGAACTCCATCATCTCCCGAAAATGTCTCCATCTTTAATGTCACTTTAGAGGGCTAGGCATTCATTTTTTCACAATTAATATGTAAAAGTGGTCAGCGATATTGCCATGCTGCTACAAAATATCGTTCAAGGGAACCTTAGGTGTGGTAAATGTTTCCTCAAACACACTTCAGAAAAATGTCATCAACAACTCTTCAAAATGCGCCAATTATGCAGGAGATCATCCAGCGGGAGCTGAACGATGTGAAATTCAAAAAAAACAAAAATAAATCAAAAAGTTTATGCGTATTGAAAACAAATCATATTTAGAAGTAAAAATGTTATTGCCCCATTATAGTCCCTATCCAATCCAATCATGATGCCTCAACACTTTCCCCGTTGCCAAATAGGAATTCACAACGTTCGGAAGAAACCTTTCCTCGAAAGCGGAAATATCCTATTGTGGTTAGTATTCCCCCGCCCACGCATCAAACCAGGTTATGACAGGACAATGTATCTTAATCTTTTATGTAATCAGAAGGTAGTTAAAGAAAATCCAGGAACTCCAGTTGTACGATTGATAAACGCTAATACAAACGAAGCTGCATCTACCTCATGGAGGCCAGTCAACAGAGACAAACTTCAGAACAGTGTGCACATACTTCAGTATCCACCTTTTTTGCGGAGGCTCAGAATTATAGTAAAATCATCTCTAAGAAATTTTAATTATTAATTTATCAAATGGGGCAAAACTTTAAGTGGAAACATCTTTTCAATTCCTTACATGACGAGGTTCTTCTTTTATTGGGAAATTGCGCTATCTCAAAGTAAAACACGCGATATTGTAATGGAAATGTCGGAGTATTCTGAACATGCAACATGAATTAGTGAGTCTATTAAATTCTATCGCTCCCCACATCCTTTTATTTTGTGAGACTTGGCTGAAACGTCATTTTCATTTCCAGATGAAATGTTTTCTTCGATACGGCATGATGTAAACATATCCGGAGGAACTTGCATTTTAATCAAAACAAGATATCTATTTTCAGGAACTCCAATTAAATAATATTATTCCGGGAAATCAAGCCATTCCAGTTCAAATTAATGATTGGTATGTGGTTTCTATATAATATCCACCGTGGATAAAGGTAAGTATACTCAATCTGATATCTTATTTTCGCAGTTTTCGAAAAACACCTTAATAGCTATTTTAATGCCCACAACCCTATTTGGGGGAGCATATCCAGTTCCCCAAGAGAGAGGAACAAATAAAATTTCTGAAAAAAAACTAGTTATCCTAAACGATGGCTCTCCTACTCGACTAACAGCTCCAAACTGTAATAAAAGTGCTGTAGACCTAACGATTTGTACTGTGAATTTAGCGTATAAAAATTGGAGTGCAGTTCATGATGCACACCAAAGTGACTATTTCCCATTATAATTATAGGAATATATCTCATTTTACTACATCCCGTATTCTACGTTCTATTGAGCATGCATTACTCCCAACCTTTGTAGCTGATAAAATACGCTCTACACTTCAAACTAAAAGTTCTCTCGACTACAATCTTCTATTACATTTTATTCGTTCCTATTTAGATAGATATCATCCCATCGAAAACAAGCAGGTATTTAAAAAGCAGAGTAAACCTATTAGATGGTGGGATTCCGGATATGTTTCCTTAGTCCAACGAAGACAATCCGCCTTATAAGCATATCGAAACATGGAACATACGATAACTATATATTCGTTTTAAAATAGTTGCGCTTATAATGCACACTTTTAAGGAAAAAAGACGGAACGCGTGCAAGGTTCTTGTCATGTCTCTCAACAGACAAACTCCTATTCAAGATATATGGGCGGCCATTAAACTTCTAAGCCATGCTCACACGAATCTTGTCCAAAAATCAGACCCACTCAGAATTTCTCATTTTCATCAACAACTGACACCAGATCACGTGGAAACTTCCTACGCTACTCCGCGTAATTCTCTGGTCTCTTTCAAAATATCTTACTATCTGAACTTGATATGGCACTCGACCATCGAAGGGAACAAGTCCGAGTAGAGATTATATAACTTATAAAATGAGGAAGGAGCGGGAGGAGGAGAAGGTAATACCTAATCTAAAATAAAAGGAATATGCCAAATCTACATTATTTATTTACATCTAATATGTACAAGTTTTATCTTGAATTATTTTACCGTAGTGATGTTTGAGTACTTCACCCTTCCCGATGCAATTCTTGTATGTACATGCTTTATCTTACAATATTAGTGTGTACAAGTTTAAACTTAAATTATTCGCTGTACTACGCTCTCAGAGTACGTCTCCCTTCTTACTCTATGTATATAATATGCACAG